>NC_085998.1:1885214-1932714 GCF_030014385.1 Trichomycterus rosablanca
GCAGAATGGCTCTAATATAGCTCATCCCAAATGGTGTGGCTGGAACACAGACTTAGTTACGGTGTCTACATACTTTTGACCCTGTATTTAATGCTTGGGTTGACCTGTACTGCACGTGTGATCCATGAAACCTTCCTCCTCCTGCAGGTACTGCAACCAGGTGCTGAATAAGGAGATCGACGAGAGCGTGACCCTCCTGCTGCAGGAGCTGGTCCGCTTCCAGGAGCGGGTCTATCAGAAGGAGCCCAACAAAGCTAAAGGGAAGCGGCGCCTGGTCATGGGTCTGAGAGAGGTCACCAAACACATGAAGCTCAACAAGATCCAGTGTGTCGTCATCTCGCCCAACTGTGAGAAGATCCAGGCCAAAGGTCAGATCCATGAGCCGTTATAAATATGAATGTGCTATATGTTTAGCCACCAGGGGGGCAGCAGTGTATAAGTTCAAGAAGTCAAGAGGCTTTATTGTCATTCCAGCTCTATACAAGTTCATATGAGTGTGTGTTGGTATATGTGTGTGTAACTAGGGCTGTCGCGGTGAAAGAATTTCCCCTTGCGATATTCAGCCTGTCTTAATATCGCGGTATGCGGTGATATCGCCATTTTTTTTTTTTTTTTGAAAATTACTTAATTAATCTGCATTTTAGAGCTATATAAACAAGCTTTATTGTTAGGCTGTGATTCGGTATATTATTGCTTTATAATGACAAAGATGAGACGGCTTTAAGACCAATGAAATGCGTGTTTAATGTTAAATACAGAACAGAGCAGGGATGCGCGTCTTTTCTCTATTAAAAAAAGGTTTAAATTTAGCTCCTAGGCTAGATATACAGTGTGAAACGAAAAAAAAAAAGTGTTTAGGCTAAATATTGTAAATACACATCTAATCAAAATATGGTAAAAAAGAAATATAATAAAGTCTGTAAGAGTTTAAACCTGCGTTATTATGCGCGCTAGAAGAACCAACACGTTCATCTGATGTGGTTTAGAGAGGATCTGAGTGGGGTAGCGATGTTCCCCTCGGTACTAAAACTCTCTCTGATGGTGCTCGTTACACTAATACACGTGTACTGTACCTGCATGCAACTTTACAATGCGACAAACTATCTATTTAGTAGGTATAATTAACATAACAATATATACTACATTTCAAGTTATTATTCGTTTCAATACATTTTTATTCAACGAAAAAATACATTTAAATCATTCCAGCAAGACCAGAAAGAGAATATTTGCAGGCTGCAATGCCATATTAACCGTCATTAAGTGTTTTAGTTCGCCAAGGCTGTTTGAATATAGTCCAAATTACAAGTATTTTATTGAGTGTGAACCCAATTTGATCATTAATAAACTTGCCTATAATTCCTGTTGCGATTGTTTACATTTTAAAACACAAAGCCTGAAACTCAGCAGCAACGCATGAGAACAGGTTGCGGGAAAATGTCGCTCCTAGCTCATTTTCATTATGAATTTATTTAACATTTATTACGCACGAATGTAGGCGTATAAAACAAGATGGACCTGCAACAATATAAACAAAAAAAAAAGAGAAGAAAGAAAGAAAAAACGTGAACACCGCGGTGTTGCGGTTGTCCAGCATGCCCTGCGGTTGGCTGGTCTATACCGCGATATTTCAAAATTGCGGTTAGCGCGACAGCCCTATGTGTAACTCAGTGTGTGTGTTCGTATGAGTGTGTATGATTGTGTGTATAACCCTGTGTGTGTGTGTGTGCGCGCGCGCAGGCGGTCTGGATGAAGCTCTGTACAACGTTATCGCCATGGCGCGTGAGCAGGAGATTCCCTTCGTTTTCGCTCTGGGACGTAAAGCTCTCGGCCGCTGCGTCAACAAGCTCGTCCCCGTCAGCGTGGTGGGGATCTTCAACTACTCCGGAGCCGAGGTACACACACACACACACACACACACACCAGTACTACCACCACCATGCTTTACAGTAGCAGCTGTATGAGCTAATTGTGTATTGTGACTAAATTGTATTGGGACCGTATTGGACCGACCTTTGCCTGGGGAAGGGGGGAGGGGCATTACCTGAAACTTGATGGATTTTTGCTGTTCATGCCAAATTCTGACCCCTGTGGCATGTTTTGGTGACCAGCAGCTCACTATAGCACAAGGTTCCTGTTCCTGACTGATGGTTCCGGAACCTGACATGCTCGCCATGCTTGGTTGCTGACAGTCTGGGACTTTCCTTCTGAATTATGTCGTCAACAAGGCCTTTCCGCCTGCAGAACTGCCGCTTACTGGATGCTTTTTGCATTTTTTTGTGTTAAAAAGGTACCAAAGTCTGGCTTTGCTCAGGGGTCCAACAGTGCCCAGAATCCTGAATCTTTCCAAAAGTTTCTAATGGGCAGCAAGGAGCGCTTTGGTACCAGGTCTGAGCCGGACGCTCCTCCTGACCCCTGTGTGTGTGTGTGTGTGTGTAGGCTCTCTTTAACCGCCTGGTGTCCCTGACGGAGGAGGCGCGCAGGGCGTATAAGGAGATGGTTTGCGCTCTGGAGCAGGAGCAGGCCGAGGAAGCTCTGAAGAACGTGAAGAAGGTCTCGCACCACATGGGCCACTCGCGCAACCCCTCGGCCGCCTCGGCCATCTCCTTCTGCAGCGTCATATCCGAACCCATCTCCGAGGTGAACGAGAAGGAGTACGGTACGTCTCACACACACACACACACACACACACACACACGGACCGCCGCGCCCCCTTCTGAGCATTCTCAGTATTATGTCCTAATGATGTGTGTGTGTGTGTGTGTGTGTGCGTGTGCAGAGACCAACTGGAGGACGATGGTGGAGAACTCGGACGCCCCGGAACCCCCGGAGAGCGACTTCACCAGAACGGCTCCTCACAAAGACGCCGAGGGGACCCCGGGCCCCGAGGGGGGCTGCCCCGCGCCCCCCAAGGAGGAAGGGCGCTCGGAGGACGGGCTGGAGCGCGCCTCCCAGCAGAGCACGGAGACCGGGTCCCTGGACGGCAGCTGCCGGGGCCCGTCCCACTCGTACTCGTCCATCACCAGCGCCAGCAGCAACACCCTGGTGCCGGGCATGCTGGACGAGGAGGAGGAGGACGAGGAGGAGGACGAGGAGGACGAGGAGGAGGAGTACGCCCACGAGCCCATCCTGCCGGAGGTGCCGGCCGTGAGCAGCATGATCGACACGTGGGTCAGCACCACGCTGGAGAACCTGCAGCTCTCCTCCAAGAACCAGGAGGAGGACGAGGAGGAGGAGGAGGAGGAGAAAGAGGAGGATCTGGGAGGAGCGAGTGATGAGGAGGAGCTGGAGTCCTCTGTGGAGGAGAAGCACGGCGACGAGGCTCGGAAAGACTCCGAATGAGGCGCGCGCGCACACACACACACACACACTCACACTCACTATGACATCATAATACACTGTACGGCCAAAAGTATGTGGACACCACTCCTAATTCTTGAGCTCTTATGTGAATGAATTGGAACACCGACTGTGAGCCAGGCCTCCCGACCTCGCCGACCGCTCTCCCGGGCACAGATGTGCACAAATTCCCACAGCGCCGGCACACGCTATAACGTTAGAGCGAGAGCGCCCTCTTGTGGTCCCCTAAACTCCACTAAGGAGAAGGCCAGGACCCAGAGCGATACGTTGTCACGGTGACGCCATGGCAACGGGCACAAATTCCCACAGACTGTAGCTGTGAAACTGTAATGACCACATTTTAGAGTCGGGACAGGCTCACGATCAGGCGTCCACGTACTTTCGGCCAGACCTAGCGGTCAGACTCGTTCACCCATCACACTCCACGTCTTCAACTGTCTCAGGAAGTTCCAACACACACACACACACACACACACACACGGTGCTTTCACACACACACACACACACTCCTACGATCACGATGAAGACCACGGCTCGCGCTTTGAGCTGCCGACCCCCCCCCCCCCCCCCCTCCACCCCCCACTGTCTACATACAGGTTTGTGCAAAAGTTTGTGCACCCCCGGTCAATTTAATGGAAAGCGAGAGTGAGAAAATAATACTAATTAAATCATTCTGTATGTGAGCGCCCCCTTGTAAACCACAGTGGGACCAGATCACCACCAGTTTCATTAATGAATTTAGTTTAGTTAGTTGTGTTTCGTTTTGACGCGTGAAGCTCGGCCCGACTCTGATTGGACTAACTGCGCTCTCTGACAGCCAATCGATAGGCTCTACGGCAACCGACGGGTCTGAAGGGGTTCAGCCGAAAATGAGAAGCAAAGAACGGCCTCGATCAGGGACGCCGGGACTTTGTTCTTTATAGGCGACGACCTCAAGGGGTGTGCAAACTTTCTCACCGGGTGCTTCTGTACACCTCCCGCATTAGGTAGCAAATCGTTCAGTCGTTTATTTGTTCCCTGATGTTCATGACAGAACTACGGCACCAACGGAACCCCTTCAGACCCGGCGTGACAGTCGGCTCGACTCTGATTGGCCAGCGGCGCTCTCCGACAGCCAACCAAAGGCTAAGACGGAGGCTTACGGTCATGTGCGGAAGTTTTTCGTCCCTCCGCCACGCCCGCTACAGGGAACGGAACCAAAAAACGGCCTCAATCAGGGACGCCGGGACTTTGTTCTCTGTAGCCGTCAATCTCTACGATACCTGGATTGAGGCGCTTTATCCCATTTTTCATGCTAAATCCTCTCAAACTAATCCCATCGAATTGGCGAGCGTCTGTGACCTTTGTTCTTCGTAGCCGACGACCTCAAGGGGTGTGCAAACTTTTGCACGAGGCTCTCTGTCGGCTCTACATCAACCGAAGAGTCTGAAGGGGTTGAAGGAAGAGTTCGGCTAAAAACGAGACGTACAGGATGGGGATGTTCCTCTTACGCTACATGTAGTCGACCCCAACACTGGTGCAAAAGTTTGCGCCCCCCGGCACGTCCGCTACAGGGAACAGAACCAAAAAACGCCGCTTATGAGGGACGCTGGTGACCTCAAGGGGTGTGCAGACTTTCACATGAGACCTGGATTGAGGCGCTTTATCCCTTTATTCATGTCAGATCCTAACCAGCTTAATCAGATCGGATCGGTGAGCTTCTGTGACCTGCGTCTTCAGGTCTCTCCGTAGATGTTTGATGAGTTGATGATGAGAAGTCTGGACTTCTCCTTGGACGCTGGGACGTTTGTTCTTTTGATCTTTGTTGCCGACGACCTCAAGGGGTGTGCAAACTTTAGCACGAGACTGGTGAGCTACCGGTTTAGCATCACAACAACGTGGCTCCTGGAAATCCGGGTTCGGTTCCTGCCTTGAAGTTCCCGTGTCCAGGAGCCACAGCTTTCCTTTGAGAACTCGGCTTCTTTCCACCAGCAGAACATGCAGTAGGTGGATTGGCTGCTCTAATTTCTCTCTAGATCAGGTGGCTCCCACTGTGACCCTAAACAGGGGTCAGACGATTGGAAAAACCAGCTGAATCTGATCACACTGCTCCTTATACCACATGACCAAAAACTATGTGGACGCCCAAACTCCTAACCTGGACCCGCTGCATTGCTAGGTGCTTCGGTACTCAGCGCTGAGCCGTTGTCGCTCCCGGATGTTCCCACCTCCCTCAGTACCGTCCATTCTACTGCCAGACGTGCGGTTTGTACGCTGCTAATCCGGTAGCTTCCGTCGTTCGTGAATTATCAGCGTCGCCGTACAGAGCGACAGACGAACGTCGGGCTTTAATAATAATAATGCTAACGCTAACGTTTTTATCTCCTGCTTTAATATAAACTGAATTGATTCTGACTGTCGTGTGTCGTGTTGATCACCTCGCGTTCCGAGAGCGTCCGGCGCCGCTCATCCGAACAACGAAATAAAAAACGAATCTTTGTGTTTGTAAATAACGTGTAAAGTTTGTTTGTAATAATCCGCCGTGTCCTATTTATCGTACTCGTGTGCTGAAGAATAACCGAGATTCTCCCGGCGTGGGTTCGAATGCCGCGTGTCCTCGCTCGTCTGTGCGCAGGCATGTGCCGATATATCAGATCCACCGACGTTCGAAAGCGGCGTCACGTGTTTATCGTGTTTAGCTCGGAAATTACAGCTAGTCTGTTAATTAGCTTATCGTCAAACGGGACATGAATACGGTTTTAAATCTGAATTTAATCAGATCAGAATCCGATCTTCTTACAACAACAGGGTTTTATTTTAAATTTGCAAGGCTACGGACTAAAATCGGACTTCGGAGCGAGAGCGCCCTCTTGTGGGGCCGCTTAAACTCCACTAAAGAGAAGACGTAGGATCTTTCTGGACCAGTGACGTCGGAGTACGTAGTTCTCTGTACCGAAGACGATTCTTATCACATTTAAAGCCAAAATAAATCAACTCCTTTATTTTTATGAAGTTTGGGCAGTTGGTAGAGTAGGTGTCGCACAGTAACATGGGCCCCCGGGTACCTGGGTTTAAACCTCACCTTTTTAAGGAGGCTCACATCATCTCGTCAGCACGGGTGAGCGACGCCCTGGGATAAATTAGCGCCCTTGTTTTAAACAAAATAGTTTTAATAATATTTTTAGTTTTTAAAACGATCATCTGTGTTTTATTTGTAGAATCCTGGTCTGAGTACGAATGGGATCCTACCTAGTATTAGTCTGGTGTTCCTAATAAAGTGGCCTGTATGCAGAAAAGTATTCAGACCCCCCCCGTTCAACACCTCGCAGACGCCCCCTTCGTCTCTACACGCATCTGGATTGAGGCGCTTTATCCCTTTATTCATGTCAGATCCTCTCCAGCTTAATCAGATCAGATTTATGAGCATCTGTGACCTGCTATCTATCTTCAGGTCTCTCCACAGATGTTCGATGAGTTGTGAGTCTGGGCTTCCTCTGGGGTCACTTCGGGTCCCTCGGAGACTTGTTCGGGGGCCCCTGCGCTTTTGTTTGGCTGTTGGAAGGTGAACCGTCACCTCCAGTCTGAGATTTTAGCTGCATATGTGCATCTCTTAATTCTGATTGGTCTGCTCATCCTTGAATCTGAGAAGCAGCCCCATAGGGTGATGCTGCCACCACCACGTTTCACTGTAGGGAACCGAAGGGTCTGGGTCTGAATACTTTCTGAATCCACGGTAGATGAACCCCAGCAAGTCCAGCAAGCTCACGGTCCGACGCCCACCTACTTTATAATTCTGGCCTGATTTTCACGCTCGTGAGCTTCAGTTCTTGAGAACGATGAGGAATTTCTTAAGGTCCGTACAACACGTGCTTCCTCAAGTTCATCCAAAGTAAGAACTACCTAGCCGACCTCCTCCCGATGACGCGTCCATGATATTCTCACATCGTACGGTGTTCGCTCACTGATTATCGGCACATCCCTGGTCTGATTATTACACGTGTGTACAGGCGGGTTTAGGTAACCCATTAGCTTTAGCGGGTTTAGTAACGTTTGGGCTGTTTCTGTTGTCGTTGTTCTTCCGGATTCTCTTCTTCATAAGTGTTATAGCGGCTCTGGGTCAGTAACGCAATTTAGTTTCAATTTAATTCTACAGGGTTTAAAAATCGTGATTTCACGACCAGGAACTGATTTCACCTTCAGTTATCGAACGCTGATCCGGTTTAACCTGAGAAACGCTGGATCGTCGCGTAATAGCTAGTGCCTGATATTAACGAGTCGTAAATGCTGCTCACCGTATCCTTTTAGGTAGATGACAGGTGGCGCGGCGGGATATTCCGCTAGCACACCAGCGCCGAGATTCTGAACTCCTCGGTTCGAAACTCACCGGTCGGCTGGGCGCCATCTAGCGGGCCGTCTCTGCTAAAAGGGCGGGATGACCGGACCATGTGGGCGCTGTGTAAGGACCCTGATTAGCACATAGAGGCGCCTGTGCAGAGGGTTGCGCGCGGGTCGGAGGAGGCGTGAGCAGCGATATACCCACCTCACCTGCAATCAGGGATCCACCAGCAGAGGGAGACAAACTGACCACGATAAACTGGGAGAGAAAAAGAACGCTAATTCGGTAGCAACCTGTCGGGCACACGTATAAGCGGACGGCTAAAGGGTGGAGCCGCTAGAACAGGTTAGGAGGACGGGGTTGAGTAGGGGGCAGGTTCAGAGATTAAACGCGCCACAGATAAGCGACTGTAGGTGTACCAGTCTGCTCATGGTTCCACGCTTTAGCACAAATCGTCGTGTGTTAAATGTTAATAACTGATGCTAATGCGCGCGGTAGCTTTGTATAGGATATTCCTGGTTAGTAGTATTGCTCCAGTGTTAGCATTGTAGCGCCGGGGGCTGAGAAACTCGGTGACTCGCCAAAACAGAACAGCGCTAACCAAGTGTTTGTGTGGCGCCTTGTAACAGACGAACCTGCGTCGTGTTCGTCGCTGATGTATCAGGAACACTAAAGAATTTGTAGAGCTCGTTTAGCACGCCGTTCTGTTTGTCGGATTAGCTTCTATCGTAGCGATACGATAAATGCGATTCGGGAAGAATTACAGATTAGCGTTTGATAGCCGACGGCGTGAGCAGCTCCTGGTCGTCCGCTCGGGTTTTTATATCCGAACCAGATGAAGGAACCGTGCAGTTATTAGTTTTTTTTCGGGAAGGCCTCCGAGGCGCCAGGCGTGCGCCGATTGTTCCGGAATATTTCACGATATGAAGAATATCAAACACCAGGTGAACAGGATTCTGGGAAACGTCCCGTTAGACGACCCTGGACAGAAGTCATGTGACTATTATGACTATTATTATTATTATAATTATTATTATTATGCAGATCTGAGGTCGTGTTGATTATGGTGACGTATCGTGATGATCGGCGCACGCCCGGATGGGTGTTAGCGGCGGCGTGCTGGCGGTGTGTATTTTGCACTATGTAAATAACAGCAGAGTGAGTGCTTGTGATGTGATAATGTGAAGCGGTTGATTGAAGGATCGATGTTCTTTTGCCTGATTTTTTTTTTTTTTTCTGGGGTTCGAACCTCGAGCTCTGTGTAAATCTCTCTCTCTCTCTCTCTCTCTCTCTGACCAATATTAACTCATTATTAAAATCTTCTAATTAAAAACAAGTCGTTTTGTGTCCTCGTTTATCACAAACACACCTGCTGACGGATTTACAGTGGTGTTCAAAAAAATAGCAGTGATTTTAAAAAAGTGAATAAAGCACAAAATCATTATAATAACTTTTATTTCCATAAATGCAAATGCACTGAAATTACTCCACTTTCAATTCTAAATCAAAACATGAACAACATTTAGTCAGTTTGTGTTCATCCTTTACAGAAAGTTAAGAAAAATGAATATTAGGCTGTTCAAAATAATAGCAGTGCAGCATTTTTCTTTAAAAACTCAAAAAATGTATCTATAACATGAAAAAATGTTTGAGGTTTTACTTTACTTTAAATTACTGAACTAATATTTAGTGGCAGAACGATTGTTTCTGAGATCTGTGTTGCATGGAGTCGACCAACTTCTGGCACCTCTGAACAGGTATTCCAGTCCAGGATGATTACACGACATTCCACAGTTCTTCTGCATTTTTGGGTTTTGCCTCATAAAAACGTGTTTCAGACGTCAGAACACAAGTTCTCTCTGAGATTGAGGTCAGGGGATTGTGCTGGTCACTCTATTACCTCAATCTTGTTTGTCTGTAACCAAGATGTTTTGGGTCATTATCATGTTGAAACACCCATTTTAAGATCATTTCTTCTTCAAAATAGGGCAACATGATCTCCTCAAGTATTCTGATATATTTAAACTGATCCATGATCCCTCGTATGTGATAAATAGGTGTAACACCACGGTATAAAAAACATCCTCATATCATCATTTTGTACCACCGTGCTTTACTGTCTTCACAGTGAACTGTGGCTTGAATTCAGTGCTCGAGGGTCGTCTGACATACTGTCTACGGCCACTAGACCCAAAAAGAACAATTTTGCTTTCATCAGTCCACAAAATGTTGAGCCATTTCTCTTTGGACCAGTCAATGTGTTCCTTGGGAAATTTGAACCCATTCAGGACGTCTGTTTCTTAACAACGGGACTTTACAAGGAGTTCTTGCTGGTAAATCGGCTTCATTTAATCATCTTCTGTACTCACTGGTAACTTCAGATGTTCCTTGATCTTTCTGGACGTGATCATTGGCTGAGTATTTGCCATTTTGGCTATTCTTCGATCCATTTGAAAAGCAGTTCCACGCTTCCTTCTGCGTCTTTCAGGTGTTGGTTGTCACTTCAAGCTATTTGAGATCATTTTAGCTGAACAGCCGATTATCTGCTGCACTTCTCTGTATGTTTTTCTCTCTACAATCAACTTTTTAATCAAAGTACGCTGTTCATCAGAACAATGTCTGGAACAACCCATTTTACCCAGTATTTCAGAAGGAAATGTGCTATAACCAACCTGTGCAACATTTGCCCCCCTCCTAAATTAAATAAGGGCCAAAATTGACACCCGTTCTTCTGCAGAATGAATGATTTCACCATCTGAACTCCTCACTGCTATTATTTGAACAAGCCCCTTTCAATCAATGCTTCGATTACTCAGAATGAGCAGCATGCACGTCCTAACTGTTGGGTTTGTTTTGTTTTCGTTACTCTACTACACTTTAGTAAATTATTTGCTATGTAGAAATATCACTTCTACTAAAAACAGTGATTTATCAGGTTTATGGTGTTGGACTGCTATTTTTTTGAACACCACTGTATGTGGTGATCCGAGCGTTTTCTTCACATCGATCGAGATCTGAACGTCGAACAAGGTGCGGGTCTCACACACATCTTTAGAGCATCCAATCCACCTTCCGCATGCCTCTGAGATGAGGAGAACCAGCGCAGCTAAAGGAAACCAGCACTATGACCAAAAGAACTCGGGCTTCTTGGAACCTTAGTGCTTTTTAGAGAACCAGTTTTTGGGAGCCAAGGATGCATCACCGATGGGTATAAAGATTAGTCACATGATGGTGGAGCGGCTCGGTGGGTAGCACTGTCACCTTACAGCAGGAAGGTCCTGGGTTCGATCCCCAGGTGGGGCGGTCCGGGTCCTTTCTGTGTGGAGTTTGCATGTTCTCCCCGTGTCTGTGTGGGTTTCCTCCAGGAGCTCCGGTTTCTTCCCACAGTCCAAAGACGTGTAAGTGAGATGAACTGATGAATCTTGTGTAATGAGTAACTACCGTCCTGTCATGAATGGAACCAAAGTGTAAAACATGACGTTACAATCCTAATAAATAAATAAACCAGCTGAACTTAAACACGTTGCTTGTAAATTTCTGGAGACTCTAGGTGGCGCTCCTGCACCATTTGTGGTCTGATGGAATCTGATCTGACCGCTGAACTGAGTTGGCAAAACTCCACTAAATCAGGCCAGCAGGAGATTAGAACCTCGTTTAGATCCTTCTCCTTATCCTCAACTCAACTCTGTTAGTGTGATGAGGCAAAACTTTAAAACCACCCCCAAATAATGTGCAGGAAACGCTCTACTGTAGCTCTGGTGTGTGTGAGGGTGAGGGATCTATTAGATGTGGATCTGATGGTGTGTGTGAGGGATCTATTAGATGTGGATCTGATGGTGCGTGTGAGGGAGAGGGATCTATTAGATGTGGATCTGATGGTGTGTGTGAGGCATCTATTAGATGTGGATCTGATGGTGCGTGTGAGGGTGAGGGATCTATTAGATGTGGATCTGATGGTGCTTGTCAGGGTGAGGGATCTATTAGATGTGGATCTGATGGTGCTTGTGAGGGTGAGGGATCTATTAGATGTGGACCTGATGGTGCTTGTCAGGGTGAGGGATCTATTAGATGTGGATCTGATGGTGCGTGTGAGGGTGAGGGATCTATGAGATGTGGATCTGATGGTGCATCTGAGGCTGAAGGATCTTTTAGATGTGGATCTGATGGTGAGGGTGAGGGATCTGTTAGATGTGGATCTGATGGGTCGTGTGAGGGTGTGGGATCTATTAGATGTAGATCTGATGGTGCGTGTGAGGGTGAGGGATCTATTAGATGTGCATCTGATGGTGCATGTGAGGGAGAGGGATCTATTAGATGTAGATCTGATGGTGCGTGTGAGGGTGAGGGATCTATTAGATGTGGATCTGATGGTGCATGTGAGGGTGAGGGATCTATTAGATGTAGATCTGGTGGTACGTGTGAATGAAGAAGGCGTATGAGGTTCTTCTCCTACCAGGAATGCTCTACATTAGTTATGGCGTGGTGTTTTTCCAAAGAAGAAATGACGGGGTCGTTGCCATGGCATAAATCATGCTGACATTCCTATTTTGAACGCCGGCGAGTCAACACGCTGTTTTGATGCACCGGATCCCTGACCGTGGTCAAAGTGGAAGTGTGTGTTTGTGTGAGAGGTGAATAAGGTCTTGAGGGAAGACGAGTCTCCAACATCTGTAAACGATTCGGCGTCGCACTCGCTCAACAAACAAACAACGTAAACATAAAGGTACGAGCATCACGCCTTCGTAAGAGTGCTAGTTTTAGCTGATTTGGGAACAGTTTAGGGAAGGCCCTTTTCCGCCACAAAGTAAAGTCCTAACAGGCAAGGTTGGGTCAGTTTGATGTGGAAGAACTTGACTGGCCTGCACAGAGCCCTGACCTTGACTCCATCGAACACCTTTGGGACGAACTAGAATGCCTACTGTGAGTCTGGCCCTCATCCAGCATCAGTGCCAGAGTGAGGGCTCCATATTGGTGTTCAGGGTTAGTCTGACCTTTCAGTTCCTAAGGGTTCTAGGTCTTGCTCAAGGACCCAACAGTGTCAACCTGGCTGCGGTGGAGCCAGCACCCTTCAGAAGACTGGTCCAGCACCCCTGACCACTGAGCTACCATCACCATCTACAGTCCATAATAATGTCGAAAGGTTCAGAGAATCCAGAGAGCCACCTTTGAGTCCTAGAAGGCTGTAAGGAGATATAAAATGCCTTTGATCTTCAGTTTCTCAGACAGCACTGCATTATGAACTGACCCTCTTCTCTGTGTGGACCGCTTCGGAAAAACCATCGTCAGTAAACTCGGGTCACCACTGAGACACACATTTTTAAATGTAAGAATTAAGCGTCGCTACAGTGGGTACAATGAGCTGCTGGGGAAAGGGTTTAGGGTTTAGGGTGTAGATCAGGGGTGTCCCAACTTTTCTTGTTGGGGTTCAGACGGAGTCACAGGGCCACAGAGTCTTAAGTAGACTTCAGAGAATGAAGAATTGGGGTATCAGGAGAGGGTTCTGGATTTTGGGGAAAGGGTTTGGGGTGTAAGGTATGGGCGGGGTTTTTGGGGGGGATGTAAGTGGTGGTAGATGTAGTAGAGGGTAAATAATTGGGGTATCAGGAGAGGGTTCTGGATTTTGGGGAAAGGGTTTGGGGTGTAAGGTATGGGGGGTGTATTTGGGGGGGATGTAAGTGGTGGTAGATGTAGTAGTGAGTAAATAATTGGGGTATCAAGAGAGGGTTCTGGATTTTGGGGAAAGGGTTTGGGGTGTAAGGTGGGGGGGGTATTGGGGGGTAAGTGGTGGTAGATGTAGTAGAGGGTAAATAATTGGGGTATCAGGAGAGGGTTCTGGATTTTGGGGAAAGGGTTTGGGGTGTAAGGTATGGGGGTATTAGGGGTAAGTGGTGGTAGATGTAGTAGTGGGTAAATAATTGGGGTATCAGGAGAGGGTTCTGGATTTTGGGGAGAGGGTTTGGGGTGTAAGGTGTGACGGGTATTGGGGGGGTAAGTGATGGTAGATGTAGTAGAGGGTAAATAATTGGGGTATCAGAAGAGGGTTCTGGATTTTGGGGAGAGGGTTTGGGGTGTAAGGTATGGGGGTATTAGGGGTAAGTGGTGGTAGATGTAGTAGAGGGTAAATAATTGGGGTATCAGAAGAGGGTTCTGGATTTTGGGGAGAGGGTTTGGGGTGTAAGGTGTGGGGGGTATTGGGGGGGTAAGTGATGGTGGATGTAGTAGAGGGTAAATAATTGGGGTATCAGGAGAGGGTTCTGGATTTTGGGGAGAGGGTTTGGGGTGTAAGGTGTGGGGGGTATTGGGGGGGTAAGTGATGGTGGATGTAGTAGAGGGTAAATAATTGGGGTATCAGGAGAGGGTTCTGGATTTTGGGGAAAGGGTTTGGGGTGTAAGGTGTGGGGGGTATTGGGGGGGTAAGTGGTGGTAGATGTAGTAGAGGGTAAATAATTGGGGTATCAGGAGAGGGTTCTGGATTTTGGGGAAAGGGTTTGGGGTGTAAGGTGTGGGGGGTATTAGGGGTAAGTGGTGGTAGATGTAGTAATGGGTAAATAATTGGGGTATCAGGAGAGGGTTCTGGATTTTGGGGAAACGGTTTGGGGTGTAAGGTGTGGGGGGTATTAGGGGTAAGTGGTGGTAGATGTAGTAGTGGGTAAATAATTTGGGGTATCAGGAGAGGGTTCTGGATTTTGGGGAAAGGGTTTGGGGTGTAAGGTGTGGGGGGTATTAGGGGTAAGTGATGGTAGATGTAGTAGTGGGTAAATAATTTGGGGTATCAGGAGAGGGTTCTGGATTTTGGGGAAAGGGTTTGGGGTGTAAGGTATGGGGGGTATTGGGGGGGTAAGTGATGGTAGATGTAGTAGTGGGTAAATAATTTCGGGTATCAGGAGAGGGTTCTGGATTTTGGGGAAAGGGTTTGGGGTGTAAGGTGTGGGGGGTATTGGGGGGGTAAGTGATGGTAGATGTAGTAGTGGGTAAATAATTTGGGGTATCAGGAGAGGGTTCTGGATTTTGGGGAGAGGGTTTGGGGTGTAAGGTGTGGGGGGTATTGGGGGGGTAAGTGATGGTGGATGTAGTAGAGGGTAAATAATTGGGGTATCAGGAGAGGGTTCTGGATTTTGGGGAAAGGGTTTGGGGTGTAAGGTGTGGGGGGTATTGGGGGGTAAGTGATGGTAGATGTAGTAGAGGGTAAATAATTGGGGTATCAGGAGAGGGTTCTGGATTTTGGGGAGAGGGTTTGGGGTGTAAGGTATGGGGGTATTTGGGGGGTAAGTGATGGTGGATGTAGTAGAGGGTAAATAATTGGGGTATCAGGAGAGGGTTCTGGATTTTGGGGAAAGGGTTTGGGGTGTAAGGTATGGGGGTATTGGGGGGTAAGTGATGGTAGATGTAGTAGAGGGTAAATAATTGGGGTATCAGGAGAGGGTTCTGGATTTTGGGGAGAGGGTTTGGGGTGTAAGGTATGGGGGTATTTGTGGGGTAAGTGATGGTGGATGTAGTAGAGGGTAAATAATTGGGGTATCAGTAGAGGGTTCTGGATTTTGGGGAGAGGGTTTGGGGTGTAAGGTATGGGGGTATTTGGGGGGGGGGTAAGTGATGGTAGATGTAGTAGAGGGTAAATAATTGGGGTATCAGGAGAGGGTTCTGGATTTTGGGGAGAGGGTTTGGGGTGTAAGGTGTGGGGGGTATTGGGGGGTAAGTGATGGTGGATGTAGTAGTGGGTAAATAATTTGGGGTATCAGGAGAGGGTTCTGGATTTTGGGGAGAGGGTTTGGGGTGTAAGGTGTGGGGGGTATTGGGGGGGGGGTAAGTGATGGTAGATGTAGTAGTGGGTAAATAATTGGGGTATCAGGAGAGGGTTCTGGATTTTGGATAAAGGGTTTGGGGTGTAAGGTGTGGGGGGTATTGGGGGGGTAAGTGATGGTAGATGTAGTAGTGGGTAAATAATTTGGGGTATCAGGAGAGGGTTCTGGATTTTGGGGAGAGGGTTTGGGGTGTAAGGTGTGGGGGGTATTGGGGGGGGTAAGTGATGGTAGATGTAGTAGAGGGTAAATAATTGGGGTATCAGGAGAGGGTTCTGGATTTTGGATAAAGGGTTTGGGGTGTAAGGTGTGGGGGGTATTGGGGGGGTAAGTGATGGTAGATGTAGTAGTGGGTAAATAATTTGGGGTATCAGGAGAGGGTTCTGGATTTTGGGGAGAGGGTTTGGGGTGTAAGGTGTGGGGGGTATTGGGGGGGGTAAGTGATGGTAGATGTAGTAGTGGGTAAATAATTTGGGGTATCAGGAGAGGGTTCTGGATTTTGGGGAGAGGGTTTGGGGTGTAAGGTGTGGGGGGTATTGGGGGGGTAAGTGATGGTAGATGTAGTAGTGGGTAAATAATTTGGGGTATCAGGAGAGGGTTCTGGATTTTGGGGAAAGGGTTTGGGGTGTAAGGTGTGGGGGGTATTAGGGGTAAGTGGTGGTAGATGTAGTAATGGGTAAATAATTGGGGTATCAGGAGAGGGTTCTGGATTTTGGGGAGAGGGTTTGGGGTGTAAGGTGTGGGGGGTATTAGGGGTAAGTGGTGGTAGATGTAGTAATGGGTAAATAATTGGGGTATCAGGAGAGGGTTCTGGATTTTGGGGAAAGGGTTTGGGGTGTAAGGTATGGGGGGTATTGGGGGGGTAAGTGATGGTAGATGTAGTAGTGGGTAAATAATTTGGGGTATCAGGAGAGGGTTCTGGATTTTGGGGAAAGGGTTTGGGGTGTAAGGTGTGGGGGTATTGGGGGGGTAAGTGATGGTAGATGTAGTAGTGGGTAAATAATTGGGGTATCAGGAGAGGGTTCTGGATTTTGGGGAGAGGGTTTGGGGTGTAAGGTATGGGGGTATTTGGGGGGGGGGTAAGTGATGGTAGATGTAGTAGAGGGTAAATAATTGGGGTATCAGGAGAGGGTTCTGGATTTTGGGGAGAGGGTTTGGGGTGTAAGGTATGGGGGTATTTGGGGGGGGTAAGTGATGGTAGATGTAGTAGAGGGTAAATAATTGGGGTATCAGGAGAGGGTTCTGGATTTTGGGTAAAGGGTTTGGGGTGTAAGGTATGGGGGTATTTGGGGGGGGTAAGTGATGGTAGATGTAGTAGAGGGTAAATAATTGGGGTATCAGGAGAGGGTTCTGGATTTTGGGGAGAGGGTTTGGGGTGTAAGGTATGGGGGTATTTGGGGGGGGGTAAGTGATGGTAGATGTAGTAGAGGGTAAATAATTGGGGTATCAGGAGAGGGTTCTGGATTTTGGGGAGAGGGTTTGGGGTGTAAGGTATGGGGGTATTTGGGGGGGGGGTAAGTGATGGTAGATGTAGTAGAGGGTAAATAATTGGGTTTGATATCAGACTCGGAGGAAACGCTGTGTGGTGGTGGAATGAAGAGGGTGTACAGTGTGTTAACCACAGACTTTGATGTGAGCAGACGAGTGGGCGAGCATTCCTGAGCCAAAACACACACACACACACACACACACACACACACACACACACACACACTCACAATACCCTCAGCTAAAAACCTCAAGTGTGTGTGTGTGTGTGTGTGTGTGTGTGTAGCAGCATGGGGGTTTCCAGGCCGTAGATGGTCAAAAATGTGAAGGGACGCAAACACACACACGCAAACACACACACTCACACACACACACACACACTCACACACACACACACACACACACACATGTAACAGGACAGAGAGAGAAAAGTGGATGGATGGATGAGTGGATGATTTAAGATGGATGGATGAGTGGATGATTTAAGGTGGATGCATTGATGGATGGATTTAAGGTGGATGGATGGATTGTTGAGTGGATGATTTAAGGTGGATGGATGGATTGTTGAGTGGATGATTTAAGGTGGATGCATTGATGGATGGATGATTTAAGGTGGATGGATGGATGGATTTAAGGTGGATGGATGGATTGTTGAGTGGATGATTTAAGGTGGATGCATTGATGGATGGATGATTTAAGGTGGATGGATGGATGGATAATTTAAGGTGGATGGATGGATGAGTGGATGATTTAAGGTGGATGGATGGATGGATGGATGGATAATTTAAGGTGGATGGATGGATGGATGAGTGGGTGATTTAAGGTGGATGGATGGATGATTTAAGATGGATGGATGGATGGATGATTTAAGGTGGATGGATGGATGGATGAGTGGGTGATTTAAGGTGGATGAGTGGGTGATTTAAGGTGGATGGATGGATAATTTAAGGTGGATGGATGGATGAGTGGGTGATTTAAGGTGGATGGATGGATGATTTAAGATGGATGGATGGATGATTTAAGATGGATGGATGGATGATTTAAGATGGATGGATGGATGGATGATTTAAGGGGGATGGATTAATGAATGGATGATTTAAGGTGGATGGATGATTTAAGGTGGATGGATGAGTGGATGGATAATATCAGGTGTATGAGTTGATGGATGGATGGATGATTTAAGGTGGATGGATGGATGGATGGATGATTTAAGGTGGATGGATGAGTGGATGGATAATATCAGGTGTATGAGTGGATGGATGGATGATTTAAGGTGGATGGATGGATTTAAGGTGGATGGATGGATGATTTAAGATGGTTGGATGGATGGATGGATGATTTAAGGGGGATGGATGGATGATTTAAGGGGGATGGATGGATGATTTAAGGTGGATGAATGGATGGCTGGATGGATGATTTAAGGTGGATGGATGGATGGATGATTTAAGGTGGATGGATGATTTAAGGTGGATGGATGGATGGATGGATGGATGATTTAAGGTGGATGGATCGATGGATGATTTAAGGTGGATGGATGATTTAAGGTGGATTGATCGATGAATGATTTAAGGTGGATGGATGAGTGGATGGATAATTTCAGGTGTATGAGTGGAGGGATGATTTAAGGTGGATGGATGGATGATTTAAAGTGGATGAGTGGATGATTTAAGGTGGATGGATGGATGGATAGTGATGGATGGATGGATGAGTGGATGGATGAAGATCTGATTGGTAGATGCTCTCACACTAAACTAGAGGAACTGTGGGACTGAACAGAAAGGATAAAAGTGCATTATGGGAAATGATGTGTGTGTTGGAAGAAATAAACCAAGAGGACGGAGTTTCATTCCAGAACCCTCGGAGAGTCTGAGAGTGTTTCAGTAAACATGCTGCTTCATACACACACACACACACACTTACACACACACACTTACACACACACACCTACACACACACACACACACACTCACACACACACACACACTTACACACACACAAACACACACACACACTCACACACACACGTGTTGGAGGGTTGAAGTGTTTCTGGGTCACGTGTGGAATTAAGAACATTCCTGATGAAATTAGGTCACATTCAGAGAGGAAACTGCAGCGGTTCCAGCTGTTCCCTCACTGCTGCATCAGAGGGTACAGGAGCCAGGACCAGTTCTCCATTACTCAACCCCTCCTCTCCGGGTTCAAACCAGAGCACAGATAGTGGTGGAAAAAAGAGCAGGAGGTAAGAAAACAACCGGAACCTCATCCCACAACATGACATCATAACCAAAACTCATCCCAAAACATGGCTCCATAACCGAAACTCATCCCAAAACATGGCTCCATAACCGAAACTCATCCCAAAACATGGCTCCATAACCGAAACTCATCCCAAAACATGGCTCCATAACCAAAACTCATCCCAAAACATGGCTCCATAACCAAAACTCATCCCAAAACATGGCTCCATAACCAAAACTCATCCCAAAACATGACATCATAACCCAAACACATCCCAAAACATGGCTCGATTACCCAAACACATCCCAAAACATGACACCATAACTAAAACTCATCCCAAAACATGACACCATAACCAAAACTCATCCCAAAACATGGCTCCATAACCGAAACTCATCCCAAAACATGGCTCCATAACCAAAACTCATCCCAAAACATGACATCATAACCCAAACACATCCCAAAACATGGCTCGATTACCCAAACACATCCCAAAACATGACATCATTACACAAACTCATCCCAAAACATGACATCATAACACAAACTCATCCCAAAACATGACATCATAACACAAACTCATCCCAAAACATGATATCATAACACAAACTCATCCCAAAACATGACACCATAACACAAACTCATCCCAAAACATGACATCATAGCACAAACTCATCCCAAAACATGACACCATAACACAAACTCATCCTAAAACATGACATCATTACACAAACTCATCCCAAAACATGACATCATAACACAAACTCATCCCAAAACATGACATCATAGCACAAACTCATCCCAAAACATGACATCATAACACAAACTCATCCCAAAACATGACACCATAACCAAAACATGACACCATAACCAAAACTCATCCCAAAACATGACATCATAACACAAACTCATCCCAAAACATGACATCATAACACAAACTCATCCCAAAACATGACATCATAACACAAACTCATCCCAAAACATGACACCATAAACAAAACTCATCCCAAAACATGACATCATAACACAAACTTATCCCAAAACATGACATCATAACACAAACTCATCCCAAAACATGACATCATAACACAAACTCATCCCAAAACATGACACCATAACACAATCTCATCCCAAAACATGACATCATAACACAAACTCATCCCAAAACATGACACCATAACACAAACTCATCCCAAAACATGACACCATAACACAAACTCATCCCAAAACATGACACCATAACACAAACTCATCCCAAAACATGACATCATAACCAAAACATGACACCATAAGCAAAACTCATAAGCTTGTTGGACATGGGTTCTGCTGCCCCCATCTCTTGATGTCTATAACCCCCCTCACTCTTCTGGAAGGCCACTGAAGATCCTTTACTGAAGTTCGACGCAGTCATGCTGGCAGAAGCAGCAGCCTTCCCCAAACTGTTGCCCCACAGTTGTAAGTTTATTGTTTCTTTTCTGAACTAGGAACTGAATAAATAGGCGTGGCCTCAAATACTTTTGGGTACTGAACAATGACTCCATTAGAAAGAGACGAGTGTTTGGGGAGAGCCACGCCCGGCCCTCGTGAGAACTCAGCATGTGTGAGTGTGGTGAGTGATCATAAATTCCTTCATTCTCTTAATCTCAGATTCAACGGAGTGAAGAATCATAAACTTCATACCCAAAACTTCCAAACGAGCTGGGTCATGCAGAAAAGGAATGAAGGTTTAGGGTTTGGGTGTAGGGTGTAGGGTTAGGATTAGGGTTTGGGTTTGGGTTTAGGTTAGGATTTGAATTAGGTGTTGGGGTTAGGGGTTCAGGGTTAGGGGTAGGGTTAGAGTTTTGGTGTAGGGTTTGAGTTTTGGTGTAGGGTTTGTATTAGGGTTAGGGGTTAGGGGTTAGAGGTTCAGGGTTATGGGTTAGGGTTAGGGTTAGAGTTTTGGTGTAGGGTTTGTATTAGGGGTTAGGATTTAGGTTAGGGTTTGGGTTAGGGGTTAGGGTTTGGGTTAGGATTTGAATTAGGTGTTGGGGTTAGGGGTTAGGGTTATGGGTTAGGGTTAGAGTTTTGGTGTAGGGTTAGGATTTGAATTAGGGTTTGGGGTTAGGGGTAGGGTTAGAGTTTTGGTGTAGGGTTTGTATTAGGGTTTGTGTTAGGGGTTAGGGGTTAGGGGTTCAGGGTTATGGGTTAGGGTTAGAGTTTTGGTGTAGGGTTTGTATTAGGGGTTAGGATTTAGTTTAGGGTTTAGGTTAGGGGTTAGGGTTTGGGTTATGGGTTAGAGTTTGGCTTTGGGTTAAGGGTTAGGGCTTAGGGTTTGATTTAGAACCAGAACTTAAGCACTCCCCACTCATTCCAGGTCACCCAACAACTGCTGGATCTTCTCTAACCTTTTTAATCCTGTCATGGGTGCAGATTTTCAGATGGCGTGTGGTGCACCTGTCCAGGGATGATCTGTGGTTCCATGAACCTTCTACTTGTAGATCATGGGACCAGTTGTTTTGGCATCATCAATGCCTCATTTGAAGGGTTTCTTCAGACCACTGCACAACCTTCCACTAATAAAGTTAAATCACTTCAGCCCAGTACCACTGGTATGCATGGGTTCAAATCCCCAGCTGTGCTATCGATCTGTCAGGCATCTACATGCAGACATGATTGGCTATATTTGTTGGAGAGGGGTTGGTGGGTGGATGGCCGAGCTTTCCACTCCACTCACTGAAACCAAAAAGCAAAAGATCAGTCAGGCTTCACCTTATTTCTTATATGCGTATTAGTGCATGAATGGGATACACCAAGAGAACGGTGAAGACCCTACTGCTTGAACCTTACAATGTGAGTCTTTTATGCTGTGCAGGGGCGTTTGGATGGAACTGCACCAACCAATTGTTTTCGTGCACCATGCCAGTTGTTGGTTGCACCACACCTACGTTGGTCGACGAGGGCAGCATGCACAGTTCTCGTTGACATGAGTGGTGCAGCGGTAAAATACTGTAGCCCTTGACATCTGGGGATCCAGGGTTTGAATCTCAGCGCTGCTATCAGTCGGTCAGGAGTCTGGATGGTCAATGTCTGAGAAGGAAGGGGGTGGCCGAAACAGCCTAGCCATTGGAAGGTGGACTGGTCAGTGCAGGTCCCAAGCCAGGATAGAAAAATTAGGGTTGTGCCAGGAAGGGGATCCAGTGGACAGATCTGCTGCTCATGCTGTTGCCTCACACAGCCAATAGGGGTCGCTGATGCACTGGCTTGGAGGTTATACCCCAAGCAGCCTTTCCGTGTCGGGTTTGAATCCATGAGTCTAGAGGTGGAAGACTGCTGCACCACTCTGGTGCCTAGATACTGAAGAGTTGATGCCCAGGTTGGGTGGCAGCATATTCACCCAACACAGTGATCTTTTTGTATCTGGAACTCCACTCAGACCGAATCTTGGTCTCGGTCCTCCTCCGGTCTCTGGATGTCCTGGTTACTAACCATCATCACTGAGGTTTTGGGTTTTGGGTCCTGATTGTGTATCCGTGGACTCTGGGTTCTGTTGGACACGGCCGTCTCTCTCTGCGCTATTTTAAACTCAGCTTTCGGTTTCCTAACCGCCGATATGATTCCCGTTCTGGCCGAGGCACCAGTTGTGGTGATCCAGCGAAACCAGACCGAGCCGCGCTCTCTGATGAGCTGTGGTCTTCATGACAAACGGCTGAAACAGATCTTTTAAAATGGCGTAATAAAGACGCTCGTTTTCTCTGATGGACGGCGGTTTGGGAAACGGCCGGCCGGCGTAGGGACACTGTGTTTATGCAGTGCCTGAGATCGCTAAAAACAGATCGTTTAAATAAACATCCAGAAATGAGCCTCGGCTATGACGCAATGCTGTTAGAAACTATCAGGGCTGATCTACAGAAAAAGAAATGTGGAGAGTAAAAACACTCGTTATGGTCGAGATCTTCAAGGCCGTGTGGGTTGTTATGGAATTGGAGTCTCTCAGCCGCCTCCACTCTTCTGGGAAGCTTCAGGCTGTAAGAGTTCCGGTTCATCCTAAGCTGTTGGATGAGATTTAGGGCTTTATGTAGGTGGTAGATAATGTTCAGCGATTAGCACTCTGGGCTCTGTAAAGCAGCTACTTTTGGACCCTTGAGCAAAGCACTTAATAGCATTAGCTTAGCTTAGACTGCTGTGCCACTAGACTGTCCAGCATTATTATTATTATTATTATTATTATTATTAATAATTATTATTAATTATTATTATTGTTATTGTTGTTATTATCATAGTCATTATTATTATTATTTTTATTATTATTATTATTATCTTAATTATTATTATTATCATTATTATCATTATTATTATTATTATTATTATTATTTAAATCTTAATTATTGCATCACTATTATTATTATTATCATTATTATCTTACTTATAATAATAATTATTATTATCTTAATTATTATAATAATAATAATTATTTTTGTTATAATTGCATTACTATTATTACCATTATTATTACTATTGTAATTATTATAATTTTTTGCTATTATTATTATAATTTTTTATTGTTATTATCATTATCATGTATTATTATAATTATTGTTGTTTTTGTTTTGTTAGTTATTATAATAATTATTATTATTACTATTGTTTTTATCATTTAATGTTATTATTATTTTTTGCTATTATTATTATTATTTATAATTTTTTGACATTATTATAATATTTATGGTAATATATTAATAATAATAATTTATAATAATAATTATTGATATTGTTTTTATAATTTATTATTAATTAAATTGATATTATTATTTTTATAATTTATTATTATTAATATTTTTATTATTGATATATAATGATTCATTTCTTAATATTATTAGCATTTATTACTGTTATTAGCATTATTAGCATTACCTTTATTAATATTATCATCATTTATTATTATTGATATTTTGATAATGCTGATTATTAATATTATCATTATTATTTATTTATTGATATTATTATGATTATTATTTATTGTTGTATTATCATTGTTATATTATTATTATATTATTATTATTATTATTATTATATTATTATTATTATTATTATTATTATTATTATTATTATTATTATATTAGATGTTGTGTTTGAACTGAATCGGCTCCTTACAGTTCAAACAAACTGAATAAGCACGCGGACTGATTCAAAGAATCGATTCCTTCATTCGACTCTTAATGCTTCATTTGAGCAGGAATTCGTCTCAGCGACTGAGTGGGAATCAAACTAAAACCAGACGTGTTTTTTTTTTTATGTGGGCTTAAAGAAATAGTGAATGAAAAGCGAAGGGAGTCCATGCAGGGTTATTTGGGAGGAGGAGGAGGAGGAGGAGGAGGAGGAGAATAACAGAAGGAGGGATGGAAGAGAAAGTTTAGCAGAGAGAGAGAAACTCAAAACAATCTTCATCCTGAAGCAGGAACATCTCAGCCTGGTGTCCTCACTCCACTGCTGCTGGAATGATTGGATCTGTGTAGAACCCTAGCTGAGGACCCTGACCACGTCCCTCCTGGGTTGTTTTTCCTTCCTCCAGCAGTGTTTGGGATCATTTTTTCCACTGGACAGGAGGAAGAGTGCTGCTGCTGGTGCTGCTGCAGGGAGGTACTGTAACTCCAGCCCCTTCCAGCTGTTTTCCTCCCTGTCGCTCTCGCTTCAGTCCTGTTTTATTCTTCTGGGTTTGGTTCTGTTCAGTAAAATACCCACAGAATCAGCAGAATCAGCACTTCTGGATGAGACGAGCAAAGTTTCTGTGTTTTACATCTGTCTGCACTGCATGTTCAAATCCAGCTGCAGTTATTGTGCTGATTTTGGCTGATCTGAGCTTCTGCATTCCTGCATTTTCCTCTCCTCTAATATCAGCACTGCAACACTTTTATACTAATATTATTATATTTATAAATGTTTTATCTGTATTTATGTTGTATTTATAGTAATAAAATGCTTTTATATAAAGTTATGCATAACATTAAAACCACCTCCTGGTTTCTACACTCACTGTCCATTTTATCAGCTACACTTACCATGTAGAAGCACTTTGTAGTTCTACAATTACTGACTGTAGTCCATCTGTTTCTCTACATGCTTTGTTACCCCCTTTCATGCTGTTCTTCAATAGTCAGGACCCCCACAGGACCACCACAGAGCAGGTATTATTTAGGTGGTGGATGATTCTCAGCACTGCAGTGACACTGACATGGTGGTGGTGTGTTATTGTGTGTTGTGCTGGTATGAGAGGATCAGACACAGCAGCGCTGCTGGAGTTTTTAAATACTGTGTCCACTCACTGTCCACTCTATTAGACGCTCCTACCTAATCGGTCCACCTTGTAGATGTAAAGTCAGAGACGATCGCTCATCTATTGCTGCTGTTTGAGTCGCTCATCTTCTAGACCTTCATCAGTGGTCACAGGACGCTGCCCACGGGGCGCTGTTGGCTGGATATTTTTGGTTGGTGGACTATTCTCAGTCCAGCAGTGACAGTGAGGTGTTTAAAAACTCCAGCAGCGCTGCTGTGTCTGATCCACTCATACCAGCACAACACACACTAACACACCACCACCATGTCAGTGTATATAAAGGACAAATTATTAACCCTAACCCCAACCTTACTTCTAACCCCTAACTACTATCCCCAACCCAAACCCCTAACTCTACTTCTAATCCCTAACCCCTAACTCTACTGCTAACCCCTAACCCTAAACCCTAATGTCTAACCCTAAAACCTAACCCCTGACTCCTACCTCCTATCCCCAACACTACCTCTAACCCCTAATCATTAAAATTTTTGGCATTTAGCGGACTCTTATATCCAAAGCAACTTACAATTATAACTGAACACAATTTTGAGCAATTGAGGGTTAAGGGCCTTGCTCAGGGGCCCAACAGTGGCAACTTGACTGTGGTGGGGCTTGAACTGGTCCAGTACCTTAACCACTGAGCTATCACTGCTCCTAACCCTACTTCTAACCCCTAACCCTAAAACCTAACCCCTAACATGGGACAGTGGAAGCCTAGTGGGTAGATCTTTGGGCTATCAATCGAAAGGTTGAGAGTTCAAATCCCGGCTCTACCGTTCAGCAGTCTGAGTTCATGTGCACATTGGAGGTCTTCTTCAAGGACTTTCCTGTATTTGGCTGCATTCATCCGTCCCTCATTCTGAAAGCACATGATGCTACCACCACTGTGTTTCACTGCACGAATGGTACAGGTACTGTTACATGCTTTGACTCAACACTGGCTTCTGTCTCAGCGCTCTGATATAAAGATCTGATTTTTGGAGGATGCAGGGATGGTTGTCCATCCAACAGGTTCTCCCATCTCTGCACAGGACTTCTGGAGCTGTTTTAGAGTCACCGTTGGGTTCCTTCTTACCTCCCTGACCCTTGTTGGGCTATCAAACCTAGAGCAAGGCCCTTAACCCTCTCTGCTCCTAACCCTAAGCCTATATTTCCCCACAGATCTGATCCGGATCGTCCCCGAGCTGCCTTTCCTTACCTTTGATAGAGCCTCATCGGAGGAGCAGGATGCTGTGGCTGAGGGTGTTGCTCCTGGGATCCGTGTCGGTTTCTGTGGTGTTCGGGGTGCCTGATGATGCCAAACCCGAGCAGAGGGGAGTCAGCAGGACCAAACGCAGAGGGAACATGGCACAGCTTGTCCTCAAGGGGTAACAAGCCCTGCACCATTTACTGTAATGTACTGTAGTGCTAAATGGGAGCAAATTCCCACAGACACGCCTCATGGTTAGATGTCTACATACTGTATTTTTGGTCATAAAAGGTAGATTGGTTGTGTGTTTATGGTTGGTGAAGCACGGCAAGGCATGTAGGCATGGAACGGTTTTGCATTGCCCTAATTTAGATATACCCAACTCCCCCGTGCACTCTGGCGACATCTGCTGGTTGCACAACACCCTGGTTTGCCAAGACCGACTGGTAACGTCAGTCATTACTGACAGGCACTGTGTTGGTTACACATCAATTAGCGTACAATCTACACCATATGGTAGTCCAAAAGTATTTGGACACCAGACCATGAGCCTACTGGATCTCTATCTACAGTGGTGTTCAAAAAAATAGCAGTCCAACACCATTAACCTGATAAATCACTGTTTTTAGTAGAAGTGATATTTCTACATAGCAAATAATTTACTTAAAAGTGTAGTAGAGTAACGAAAACAAAACAAACCCAACAATTAGGACGTGCATGCTGCTCATTCTGAGTAATCGAAGCATTGATTGAAAGGGGCTTGTTCAAAATAATAGCAGTGAGGAGTTCAGATGGTGAAATCATTCATTCTGCAGAAGAACGGGTGTCAATTTTGGCCCTTATTTAAGGTAGGAGGGGGGCAAATGTTGCACAGGTTGGTCATAGCTCATTTCCTTCTGAAATACTGGGTAAAATGGGTTGTTCCAGACATTGTTCTGATGAACAGCGTACTTTGATTAAAAAGTTGATTGTAGAGAGAAAAACATACAGAGAAGTGCAGCAAATTATCGGCTGCTCAGCTAAAATGATCTCAAATGTCTTGAAGTGAAAACCAACACCTGAAAGACGCAGAAGGAAGCGTGGAACTACTGTTCAAATGGATGGAAGAATAGCCAAAATGGCAAATACTCAGCCAGTGATCACCTCCTGAAAGATCAAGGAACATCTGAAGTTACCAGTGAGTACAGAAGATGATTAAATGAAGCCAATTTACCAGCAAGAACTCCTGCAAAGTCCCGTTGTTAAGATAAAGACGTCCTGAATGGGTTCACATTTCCCAAGGAACACATTGACTGGTTCAAAGAGAAATGGCTCAACATTTTGTGGACTGGTGAAAGCAAAATTGTTCTTTTTGGGTCTAGTGGCTGTAGACAGTATGTCAGACGACCCCCAATCACTGAATTCAAGCGACAGTACACTGTGAAGACAGTAAAGCACGGTGGTACAAAATGATGATATGGGGATGTTTATCATACCGTGGTGTTACACCTATTTATCACATACGAGGGATCATGGATCAGATTAAATACAGTGTATCACAAAAGTGAGTACACCCCTCACATTTCTGCAAATATTTCATTATATCTTTTCATGGGACAACACTATAGACATGAAACTTGGATATAACTTAGAGTAGTCAGTGTACAACTTGTATAGCAGTGTAGATTTACTGTCTTCTGAAAATAACTCAACACACAGCCATTAATGTCTAAATAGCTGGCAACATAAGTGAGTACACCCCACAGTGAACATGTCCAAATTGTGCCCAAATGTGTCGTTGTCCCTCCCTGGTGTCATGTGTCAAGGTCCCAGGTGTAAATGGGGAGCAGGGCTGTTAAATTTGGTGTTTTGGGTACAATTCTCTCATACTGGCCACTGGATATTCAACATGGCACCTCATGGCAAAGAACTCTCTGAGGATGTGAGAAATAGAATTGTTGCTCTCCACAAAGATGGCCTGGGCTATAAGAAGATTGCTAACACCCTGAAACTGAGCTACAGCATGGTGGCCAAGGTCATACAGCGGTTTTCCAGGACAGGTTCCACTCGGAACAGGCTTCGCCAGGGTCGACCAAAGAAGTTGAGTCCACGTGTTCGGTGTCATATCCAGAGGTTGGCTTTAAAAAATAGACACATGAGTGCTGCCAGCATTGCTGCAGAGGTTGAAGACGTGGGAGGTCAGCCTGTCAGTGCTCAGACCATACGCCGCACACTGCATCAACTCGGTCTGCATGGTCGTCATCCCAGAAGGAAGCTGACGCACAAGAAAGCCCGCAAACAGTTTGCTGAAGACAAGCAGTCCAAGAACATGGATTACTGGAATGCCCTGTGGTCTGACGAGACCAAGATAAACTTGTTTGGCTCAGATGGTGTCCAGCATGTGTGGCGGCGCCCTGGTGAGAAGTACCGAGACAACTGTATCTTGCCTACAGTCAAGCATGGTGGTGGTAGCATCATGGTCTTGGGCTGCATGAGTGTTGCTGGCACTGGGGAGCTGCAGTTCATTGAGGGAAACATGAATTCCAACATGTACTGTGACATTCTGAAACAGAGCATGATCCCCTCCCTTCGAAAACTGGGCCTCATGGCAGTTTTCCAACAGGATAACGACCCCAAACACAACCTCCAAGATGACAACTGCCTTGCTGAGGAAGCTGAAGGTAAAGGTGATGGACTAAACCCAATTGAGCACCTGTGGCGCATCCTCAAGTGGAAGGTGGAGGAGTTCAAGGTGTCTAACATCCACCAGCTCCGTGATGTCATCATGGAGGAGTGGAAGAGGATTCCAGTAGCAACCTGTGCAGCTCTGGTGAATTCCATGCCCAGGAGGGTTAAGGCAGTGCTGGATAATAATGGTGGTCACACAAAATATTGACACTTTGGGCACAATTTGGACATGTTCACTGTGGGGTGTACTCACTTATGTTGCCAGCTATTTAGACATTAATGGCTGTGTGTTGAGTTATTTTCAGAAGACAGTAAATCTACACTGCTATACAAGTTGTACACTGACTACTCTAAGTTATATCCAAGTTTTATTTCTATAGTGTTGTCCCATGAAAAGATATAATAAAATATTTGCAGAAATGTGAGGGGTGTACTCACTTTTGTGATACACTGTATATCAGAATACTTGAGGAGATCATGTTGCCCTATTTTAAAGAAGAAATGTCCTTAAAATGGATGTTTCAACATGACAATGACTAGGAATGCACCGATCCGATATTAAGATCGGATGTCGGTCCCGATATTACCAAAATGAGATAGATCGGGTATCGGATAATTAGGCCGATCCATGGGGCCGATACACTGCCTCAGTAGAGAGGATTCTAATAAGTCAATATTATTCGAACGTGCTACTTAGACAGTGCTTCCATCGGGTTTCGCGTTTAGCATTTAGCATCTTGCCATTAAAACCAATGAATTGAGGTAGCACAGCACGCTAACGTCAATATAACATCTCCCTTCATGTACCGATAACGGTTACATATCCTGACAAGCCCGAACTTGCAAATAAAAACACTCGGTACAAGTTTATACAAGTTAAAAATCTAGTAATATTTACAAGTAATATTTTATTTACGTTTGATAATAACTTCATTCGTTTGTCCGCACCGTCAGCCATGTTTATCTTTCTGTGAGAGAAAGAGAGAAGATTTTGAACAGCCTCCTCCTCGGGAGCGCACACAGGATGACGTAAAATGCGTCTATGTAGAGAGAGAGCTAGCTTTTCCAACACACCCTTTATGTTGAATTGCACTAGATGTTTGCTTGTTTACGGTGTTTGATTACTGATTGTATTGTACCAAGGTATTCGTTTATTCTCAGGTTCCTCTTCCGCTGCTAGATTTTGAGTTACTGTTTACACTACATATTTAAAAAATAAGATTGATTACTGTTTGTGTACCTACTTCAGAAACTGTTGATACAGCTGATACATTTAATTTATTTTAAAATATTTTAAGAAGTTTGCCTTTTTTATTTTGAATTTGAATGCTGTGCCAAGGTCCTGCACAATTGTTTATTATTTTATTGACAAATAAATAGCAGTTCAGTACATTTATATCTGTGTTAATTATATTTTGTTTTGCAAACTTAGTAATGTTTAAGTCGATCCTGATGCCTTAAGTCTTTCCCACATGATAAAGTATACGGTTTATTAATTCAACAATGGTATCGGATCGGTATCGGGTATCGACTGATATGCGAAGTATATGTATCGTATCGGTATCGGAACTGAAAAAGTTGGATCGGTGCATCCCTAACAATGACCCAAAACATCTTGGTTACAGACAAACAAGATTGAGGTAATAGAGTGACCAGCCCAATCCCCTGACTTCAATCCCAGAGAGAACTTGTGGGCTGACATTTTTTTTAAAGCAAAACCCAAAATTGCAGAAGAACTGTGGAATGTCGTCTAATCATCCTGGACTGGAATACCTGTTCAGAGGTGCCAGAAGTTGATCGACTCCATGCAACACAGATCTCGGAAACAATCGTTATGCCACTAAATATTAGTAAAGAGAAACCTCAAACATTTTTAGTTTATAGATAAATTTTTTGAGTTTTTAAAGAAAATTGCTGCACTGCTATTTTTTTTGAACAGCCTAATTTTTCTTAACTTTCTGTAAAGGATGAACACAAACTGGCTAAATGTTGTTAATGTTTTGATTTAGAATTGAAAGTGGAGTAATTTCAGTGCATTTGCATTTATGGAAATAAAAGTTATTAATATGATTTTGTACTTTATTCACTTTTTTAAAATCACCGCTATTTTTTTGAACACCACTGTATTTCCTCGGGTCCTCCCTTTAGGGGTCGCCGGCGGATCGTGATCCGCACTACAATGCACTGGTTTATGCATTCTAGCGGCTAGGTACCTATAGGACAATTCAGTGTCTCCAATTAGCCTGACTGCATGTTTTTGGACTGTTGGAGGAAACCGGAGCACCCAGAGGAAACAGTGCTACCCACTTTGCCACCATGCTGCGCCATGAGCTTACTGGACAACCCACTCTAAAACCATGGGCATTCATCTTGATTTTTTGACTTGACCTGGCTTACAGTCATCTTTCCAATTCATCCCCAAGGTGTTGGGGTGAAGTTCAGGGCTCGGTGTCTTTAGGAACACAGCTATGCTGAAACGTGATCGCTTCTTATGCTATTTTATTATTTTTTAATCTGCAGCCCCAATGTGTGTGGATCACGTCAGCAGACCTACTGCTGCCCTGGATGGAAAACACTCACCGGTGGAAACCAGTGCATCGTTCGTAAGTGTCGACATTTTATACACATTTTATACAGTAATTCCTTGTCGGGGGTCCAAGCAGGACCTGGAGAACCGAATTCATGCTCTTGTGTCTTGACTTATGCAGTGGTCTTCCCAAATCGTTAACCAGACAGCAACAGCTTCTAAAATCCTCAGCAGTACTAAGAGAACGGACCACCAATCACCCCAACCAGTGGTCCGAGGAGGGACGAGCCACAAACCCCAGACTGGTCATTGGTTGGCCAAGACTCTTTGCTCCCAGAGAGCATAAAGGATGAAGATCTACTGTGGATCCTTCTGTGTACAGGGCTGCCAGTCGGTAGGGTTACTGTGCCATCCTGTTTCCTCTTGATCACATTTTAGCGGTTTTAACAGAGTTGGTCTTGATCTGGTGGTTCTCCATCCACACCTTGTCTGACCTGGTTGTGTGGCCAGAGTTGAGGAACGTTGTCAGAGCAGCGAGGGTTGCTCGTAGGCAGACGTGGTCACTGGTGAGACTCGATTGTAGCGCTGTAGCCCATACAGTGTTGTTTTGGCTGTTGAACCAGTCTGAGTTCATGTGCACTTCCTCAAGGACTTTCCTGGATTTGGCTGCATTCATCCGTCCCTCACTCTGAGAAGCAGCTCCCTTGCATGATGCTACCACCACCGTGTTTCACTGTACGGATGGTACAGGTACTGTTACCCTTACATGCCATGACCCTAACTCTGCCATAAAGAGCTGATTTATGGAGGATGCAGGGATGGTTGTCTGTCCAACAGGTTCTCCCATCTCTGCACAGGACCATTTGGAGCTGTTTTAGAGTCACCGTTGGGTTCCTTCTTACCTCCCTGACCAAGACCTTTGTTGCCCAGAGGCCCAATTCCAGCTGTAGAGGCTGATCTTCCAACTGTAGAAAAGTTCAAGGCTATGCCAAGCTCCTGCCATACAGTGGGGTCAAAAAGTATTTAGTCAGCCACTGATTGTGCAGGTTCTCCTACTTAGAAAGATGAGAGAGGTCTGTAATTTTCATCATAGGTACACTTCAACTATGAGAGACAAAATGAGAAAAAAAAATCCAGGAAATCACATTGTAGGATTTTTAAAGAATTTATTCGTAAATTATGGTGGAAAATAAGTATTTGGTCACCCACAAACAAGCAAGATTTCTGGCTCTCACAGACCTGTAACTTCTTCTTTAAGAAGCTCTTCTGTCCTCCACTCGTTACCTGTATTAATGGCACCTGTTTGACCTCGTTATCTGTATAAAAGACACCTGTCCACAGCCTCAAACAGTCAACCATGGCCAAGACCAAAGAGCTGTCAAAGGACACCAGGAAGAAAATTGTAGACCTGCACCAGGCTGGGAAGAGTGAATCTACAATAGGCAAGCAGGTTGGTGTGAATAAATCAACTGTGGGAGCAATTGTAGGAAAATGGAAGACATACAAGACCATTGATAATCTCCCACGATCTGGAGCCCCACGCAAGATCTCATCCCGTGGGGTGAAAATGATCATGAGAACGGTGAGCAAAAATCCCAGAACTACACGGAGGGACCTGATGAATGACCTGCAGAGAGCTGGGACCAAAGTAACAAAGGCTACCATCAGTAACACACTACGCCGAAAGGGACTCAAATCCTGCAGTGCCAGGCGTGTCCCCCTGCTTAAGCCAGTACATGTCCAGGCCCGTCTGAAGTTTGCCAGAGAGCTTATGGATGATCCAGAAGAGGATTGGGAGAATATCATGTGGTCAGATGAAACCAAAATGGAACTTTTTGGTAAAAACTCAACTCGTCGTGTTTGGAGGAAGAAGAATGCTGAGTTGCATCCCAAGAACACCATACCTACTGTGAAGCATGGGGGTGGAAACATCATGCTTTGGAGCTGTTTTTCTGCAAAGGGGACAGGACGACTGATCCGTGTTAAGGGAAGAATGAACGGGGCCATGTATCGTGAAATTTTAAGCCAAAACCTCCTTTCATCAGTGAGATCATTGAAGATGGAACGTGGCTGGGTCTTCCAGCATGACAATGGTCCCAAACACACCGCTCGGGCAATGAAGGAGTGGCTCCGTAAAAAGCATTTCAAGGTCCTGGAGTGGCCTAGCCAGTCTCCAGACCTCAACCCCATAGAAAATTTGTGCAGTCCGTGTTGCCCAGCGACAGCCCCAAAACATCACTGCTCTAGAGGAGATCTGCATGGAGGAATGGGCCAAAATAGCAGCTACAGTGTGTGCAAACCTGGTGAAGACTTACAGGAAACGTTTCACCTCTGTCATTGCCAACAAAGGTCATGTTACAAAGTATTGAGTTGAACTTTTGTTATTGACCAAATACTTATTTTCCACCATAATTTACAAATAAATTCTTTAAAAATCCTACAATGTGATTTCCTGGATTTTTTTTTCTCATTTTGTCTCTCATAGTTGAAGTGTAGCTATGATGAAAATTACAGACCTCTCTCATCTTTCTAAGTAGGAGAACCTGCACAATCAGTGGCTGACTAAATACTTTTTGACCCCACTGTACATATCTGCTTTATGGAGGATGCAGGGATGGTTGTCTGTCCAACATGTTCTTCCATCTCCACACAGGACCATTTGGAGCTCTTTTAGTTTGACCGTTGGGTTCCTTCTTACCTCCCTGACCAAGACCTTTGTTGCCCAGAGGCTGATCTTCCAACTGTAGAAAGTTTCAAGGCTGTGCCAAGCTCCTGTCATTCAAAATTGTTGGTGCCACCCTGGTCTCAGATCTCTCAAAGTCTTAGATATTGGTTTATGTTCCTGTCTTGATCTCTTACCTTGATGGTGGAGATCCATAGATGCATCTCTGGACTTCTTGGCTTGAATTCTGTCCCTACAGTGTGGGACAGGCCAATCTACACTTTATGGCCAAAAGTATTTGGACGCCTGACCAGGAGCTTGTTGGACGTGCCGTTTTAAAAACTAACTCTATTAAGATAGAGCGACCTGTGTGTGATCTTTTCAGCTTCAACAACAGCCGCTCTTCTGAGAAGTGTGTCCACATATGGGAATCTGTGCCCCTTAAGTCTAAAGATAGCAGGCCCATGACCTGAGGAGGTGCCGGACTCTCGGCTGATGGACTTTCACCTCTGTGGCGCTTTCACATTATGGGGATGTTGTTTCCTCCAGCTCTGATCAGAGCGCCGGGTTCCTCAGGAAGGTGCTGCTGGGTCTCCAGTCCAGATTGTACGTTGGCTGCCAGCCGGATTTTTTTTTATATTGTTTTACAACTGAAAGTGAGGAAGTTCAGGGTCGTGACCTGAAAACAGAATGTCACAGCCGCCCGAACCCTGACCCACCCCACGCATCTACTCCAGGTCAGAATCCCCAGTGTTAAACCCTCACCTCAGACCGTTAAACCATGGACACCAGACACTTGCTGTTTGTTTGTCTTTGTGAAGTGGCTGTGAACACAGTTTAACATTCCAGAATGAAGCTGGGGGACAAAAGGAGGTCCTGTGACCACACCACGCTTTGTATCTGCCATCCTGTCCAAGATTTGGTCGGCTAGCTACGCCAAAGATTCACTTAACCAAAAATCTGCCTCCTAAATGATTCTGAGTCGTCGCTACGTTTCTTGAATATTTTTAATAACGCATTTAATCAGTGGCAAACACCTCGACGTTTTCGTCAACTGATTATTGATATAAGGAGCTGCATTTTCATAGGTCGACATAATCGAGCGGCTGTCCAGTCAGCGTTGAACAAATGTGAACTGTCCGGCGATGTGTGAACAGTTTTGACCAGGATTGGCCACGAATCTCAGTAAAATGAACACATTTTCTCCTTTTTCTCCAGATTTTGTCGTAGCCAGTTCCTCTTCCTCTGCTGGAGACCTCGCAGTGTTGGCTCAGCAGTAAGTGTACTGGACTAGTAATTTTAAGGTTGCCAGTTCAAGCCCTACCAACTCTGTTCATGTTCTCATCTCTTTGTCCTTTCGTACATTTGGAGGTCATCTTTCTCCAGGCTTTTCCTCGATTTCCTTGGTTGGACGCTCGGCCAACTCTAATTACATACAATCACGGTCCACAACTGTTTCAAAACACAATCCAGGAGTCAGTCGGACTTTATCGACAGAGGAACACCAGGACGTGAGAAACCCAAGAACTTCCAATGTTTTTGTGAGCTGTAAGGTTCTTCACCCACAGGTCACAGTTTGAACGTTCATGCTTCTAAACATCTGACCCACCCAGCGTAATAACATTAGAACCTGAGAATGTTCTAGTTTCAGAACCTATTTTAAAATCTTTGGGAATATTCAGGAACATCAGAACTTTTAGATTTTATTTTTTAACTTTTCTCTTCAAAACATGACTGAGAACCACAGACGAAAACCGAATTTCAGTGCCCAGCCTGGTATATACAAATGCTGTCATCTTCTGACTGAACGGGCATTTCAAGTGTCGTGAGAAGCTTCTCCGAAATGGTCACACAGAAGTCACTCTGTTTTAATACCGTTTGTTTTTGGAACAGAACGTCCAACCAGCTCACGGTCAGGCGTCCAAATACTTTTGGCTCTTGTTTTAAACTGAAGCCAGGCTGATGTTTTCTCTCTCTGCTGCATCCAGCGATTTGCCGAAGTCCATGTGGAGATGGATTTTGTTCCAGACCCAACATGTGTACCTGCCCGAGCGGACAGATCGCTTCGTCCTGCGGCTCCGTATCAGGTGTGTACTGAGGTGTGTGTGTGTGTGTGTGTGTTGCACATATTTGGAAGGAGTGTCTCGCTTCATTGTCGGGGTGTTTGTCAGATCTAGATTGGATTTGCGTCTAATCCCAATTCTTACCTCATTTCCAGTCCATTACCTCATCTCATCTGGGTTGGAGTGAGTTCAGGGCCCAGTTTAACCAGTCTCTAACCCTAGACCCTTTCTAATCTGTACCTGTTCTACTGCTGTGACACACCTGAGGAATGTTGGCGTGTGGGGTACGTAGGTAAATTTAGAAAGTGTTCAGACCCCCTTGGTTTCGAAAGGCCGACGATTACGATTCGTCCCTACAAGCTTCGCACATCTGGATTTAGGCAGTTTATCCTATTTTTCATGACTTATGTGATCTGCCGTATTTAGACCTTCTGTATACAGATGTTTAATAGGGTTAAGAGCCACGTACGACTCACGGACCTTAAGCGAGTTGCCCCGAAGTCCTTCCAGTGTTGTGTTGGCTGTATGCTTCGGGTCACTGGCATGATGACAGGTGTAGGGTCTGAATATTTTAAGTTAAAAATTGTAGTTTTTTATGTAAAAGTGTAGGGGTATGATTAGGGGTATCAAACTCAGATGTGCTATCGACCTGGCCTGTTGGGTAACATGCATGATTGATCACGTCTGAGGAATGGAGGTCGACAAGGTTCCTGGCTAGCGTGTCAATCCATGTGCCATTCAGCTCTCTTGCCACTGCGCTACCTTGTGATTTGATGCTTCAGCGCTTGGTTTTTACCGCTTGCTGCTGCGCAAACTTGTGATGTGCCGCTTTAACGCTCGGTTTTTACCACTTGCCGCTGCACTACCTTGTGATTTGATGCTTTAACGCTCGGTTTTTACCGCTTGCCGCTGCGCTGTCTTGTGATTTGATGCTTCAACGCTCGGTTTTTACCGCTTGCCGCTGCGCTACCTTGTGATTTGATGCTTTAACGCTCGATCTTACCTAACCACTTCACCTCAAATGTAGAAACATGCACGTATGTGACCCTAAATTGTCATCTGACCCCTTTGTTCGTATCTTTTACAGGTCAACACTGCACCATCCGCTGTATGAACGGAGGAACATGCGCCGAGGACAGCTGCATGTGTCAGACAGGCTACACTGGAGCTCACTGTGGCCAGCGTAAGGAACATCCGCACTACACACATAAAAACTAAACCAAAAAATCGGTCCGATATCTGTATACACAGCTTAAAAAATTACATTCAGCATCTCTACAAGTATATACACCGATCAGTCATAACATTACAACCACCTCCTTGTTTCTCAGTGATTAAGGTACTGGACTAGTAAACAGAAGGTTCCCGGTTCAAGCCCTGCCACCACCAAGTTGCCACTGTTGGGTCCCTAAACAAGACCTTTAACCCTCAATTGCTCATTGTGTAAGTCGCTTTGGATAAAAGCGTCTGCTAAATGCTGAAAATGTAAATGTATATGGTAAGTGGAGCTGATAAAATGGACAGTGAGTGTAGAAACAAGGAGGTGGTTTTAATGTTATGCCTGATGGGTGTAAGTCGATCCGTTCTGTTGTCACAGACACACTGTGTACATCAAGGAAAAGTAAAAATAAATCAAACCAGTCGAGGAGCAAAAACAGCATCTTCAGTAGCACCGCAAACATAACGAATCAAAAAAGGTTTTATTCACCATGTCATAAACGTTCAGAGTAAGAAAAAGACCCTCAGAACTGGACCGTAGATGACTGGAATAAGCTTCTCTATCTTCTCTAATGAGTCCAGTTCTCAGCTGGGCCCAATGTCTGGTCACTGTGAAATGTGGTGGAGGGTTGGTGATGATGAAGGTGCTTCAGCTAAACTCTAATCAGGCAGGTTTGTCTTTATAAAGAACACATGAATTAAGTTTGATAATTGTGTGTGTGTGTGTGTGTGTGTGTGTGTGTGTAGCGATCTGTGAGTCCGGGTGTCTGAACGGAGGGAGGTGTGTCACACCGAACCGCTGTGTCTGCACGTACGGATTCACTGGTGCTCAGTGTGAACGAGGTAAGACCGAACGCTGCTTACATCACACGATTACATCACAAATGCACATTGTTACCATGGTGATGGGGTGTTGATGTACTTTGTTTTTTATGGTGCTGTGGTGCAGATGTTCCTTGTTACTATGGTGATGTGGTGTGGTGCTAAAGTACTTTGTTACCATGGTGATTGGGTGCTGATGTACATTATTACCATGGTGATGGGGTGCTGATGTAAATTGTTACCATGGTGATGGGGTGCTGATGTACTTTATTATCATGGTGATGGGGTGCTGATGTAAATTGTTACCATGGTGATGGGGTGCTGATGTACTTTATTATCATGGTGATGGGGTGCTGATGTAAATTGTTACCATGGTGATGGGATGCTGATGTACTTTATTATCATGGTGATGGGGTGCTGATGTAAATTGTTACCATGGTGATGGGGTGTTGATGTAAATTGTTACCATGGTGATGGGGTGCTGATGTAAATTGTTACCATGGTGATGGGGTGCTGATGTACTTTGTTTTTTATGGTGCTGTGGTGTGGTGCTGAATTACTTTGTTACCATGGTGATAGGGTGCTGATGTAAATTGTAACCATGGTGATGGGGTGATGATGTACTTTATTATCATGGTGATGGGGTGCTGATGTAAATTGTAACCATGGTGATGGGGTGATGATGTACTTTATTACCATGGTGATGGGGTGCTGATGTAAATTGTAACCATGGTGATGGGGTATTGATGTACTTTATTACCATGGTGATGGGGTGCTGATGTAAATTGTAACCATGGTGATGGGGTATTGATGTACTTTATTACCATGGTGATGGGGTGCTGATGTAAATTGTAACCATGGTGATGGGGTATTGATGTACTTTATTACCATTGTGATGTGGTGTGGTACTGAAGTATTTTGTCACCATGGTGATGCAGTGCTGATGTATATTGTTACTATGGTGCTGCAGTGCTGATGTATTTTGTTTCCATGGTGATGTGGTGTGGTGGAGAAGTACTTTGTCACCATAGTGATGTGGTGCTGATGTACTTTGTTACCATGGTGATGTGGTGTGGTGCTGAAGTACTTTGTCACGATGGTGATGGGGTGCTGATGTTCTTTGTTTCTATGATGCTGTGGTGCTGATGTACATTGTTACTTTGTTACCATGGTGATGTGGTGTGGTGCTGATCTGTATTGTTACCATGGTGATGTGGTGCTGAAGTATTTTTGTGTCATCCCGGAGAAAACCAAGAAGCTGTTTGGGAAAACCATGTTTCAGAAGAGCAGAGGTTCCGTGAGATGTTCTGAGATGTTGTAAGGTGTGTGTGTGTGCGTGTGTGCGCGTGTGCGTGTACGTGTGTGTGTGCGTGTGCGCGTGTGTGTGTGTGTGTGTGTGACAGACACAATACTCACTCATTTATTGTGTTTTTCCAGACTGTTTTTTTCTGTGTTTGGACCAGTATCTCCATACACACTGGATTTAATACAGATGTGCTGTACCCCGGTGTGTGTGTGTGAGTGTGAGTGTGAGTGTGAGTGTGAGTGTGAGTGTGAGTGTGAGTGTGTGTGTGTGTGTGAGTGTGTGTGTGAGTGTGTGTGTGAGCGTGTGTGTGAGCGTGTGTGTGTATGAGCGTGAGATACACTGCTGTGTTTGTTTGGTCCATGTGCTTCTCATTACGATACATATTTACATAGAAACAAACCACGTCTGTTTTCACCAGCCCAGGAGGTTCAGTTTCACTCTCGGCATCCAAACCCAGTTCTGGAGGAGGTTCAGGAGGAACGTTTAGGAGCTCTCAGGGGGGTTCTTTTGGGGTGGAACCTCAGGGGTGTGTTTCATAAGGAGGGACAGTCAGGAGATTGTGTAGGCTCCCTCATGGGCCTGGACGTTTGGGTGGGTGTCCATCACATCCCACAGATGCTCGATCAGATTGAGGCCACCACCTTCTACTCTTCATGTTCCTCAAACCATTAAGGAACCATTTTTGCAGTGTAGCAGTGGGAGCAGAGAAACAGGCCGTTAAGGAACACTGGTACCATGAAGAGATGCACTTGGTCTTCATCAATGTTTAGGTAGGTGCAACAAGTCATAGAAACGTCAACATGACTGCCAGGACCAAGGTTCTCCAGCAGAACATCGCTCAGAGCATCACACTGCCACTGCAGGCTTCTTCTTTCCTTAGTGCATCCTGGTGCAGCTCATCTCCAGGCAAGCCACTCCCACACCCACCCCTGGCCAAGAAGCAGTGTGGAAAGACCATGTTTCAGAAAAGCAGAGGTTCTGGAGTGTTTCAGTTGTTATGAGTTCTGGGATGTTAAGATGATTTCTGAGACGTAAAATATTGTGGAGATGAGTTGTGAGATGTGGAGAGAAGCTCTGAGATGTTGTGGAGATGATTTTTGAGATGTGAGAATTTTTGAAATATGAGATGTTATGGAGATGAGTTCTGAGATGTTCTGAGTTCTGAGATGTTGTGAGATATGTTCTGAGATGTTGTAGAGAAGATTTCTGATAAGTAGTGGAGAGAAGTTCTGAGATGTGAGATGAGTAATGAGATGTTGTGAAGATGTGGGGATGAGTTCTGAGATGTGAGATGTGAGATAAGTTCTAAGACGTTCTGAGATGAGTTTTGAGATGTTGTGGAGATGAGTTCTGAGATGTGGAGATGGGTTCTGAGAGGTGAGATGTGGAGATGAGTTCTGAGATGTTAGATTGTGGAGATGAGTTCTGAGATGTTAGATGTTCTGAGATGTGGATAAGAGTACTGAGAGGTGAGATGTGGAGATGAGTTCTGAGATGTTAGATTGTGGAGATGAGTTCTGAGATGTTAGATGTTCTGAGATGTGGATAAGAGTACTGAGATGTTCTGTGATGAGTTCTGAGATGTTGTGGAGATGTGGAGATGAGTTCTGAGATGTTAGATTGTGGAGATGAGTTCTGAGATGTTAGATGTTCTGATATGTTGTGGAGAGGGGTACTGAGATGTTCTGTGATGAGTTCTGAGATGTTGTGGAGATGTGGAGATGAGTTCTGAGATGTTAGATTGTGGAGATGAGTTCTGAGATGTTAGATGTTCTGAGATGTGGATAAGAGTACTGAGAGGTGAGATGTGGAGATGAGTTCTGAGATGTTAGATTGTGGAGATGAGTTCTGAGATGTTAGATGTTCTGAGATGTGGATAAGAGTACTGAGATGTTCTGTGATGAGTTCTGAGATGTTGTGGAGATGTGGAGATGAGTTCTGAGATGTTAGATGTTCTGAGATGTGGATAAGAGTACTGAGATGTTCTGTGATGAGTTCTGAGATGTTGTGGAGATGTGGAGATGAGTTCTGAGATGTTAGATGTTCTGATATGTTGTGGAGAGTGAGATGTGTGCTGGCCTGCCTGCAGTCCTTCTCGACCCTTGATGGGTTCATGCAGCTTTCAGAGGCCACCAAAGCACACAGGTGAATCGAGTATATCCAAATCGAAAAATGAAACTAGCTGTAAGGTGGGTTTGGTGCTGCCTGGACATGACGGGTCAATCCACCTTCCGCATGGTGTTGGGAGGTGGAATACAAGTGAAGCACCACACGAACACAACACGGAACACCATACCAGACTCCTCATGGACAGTCATGAGAACCAAGGGTCAACAAAACAGAACAGTGTGTGTGAGTGTGTGTGTGTGAGTGTGTGTGTGTGTGTGTGTGTGTGTGTGTGTGTGTGTGTGTTAGTGTGTGTGTTTAGTGTGTGTGTGTGTGTGTGTGTGTGTGTGTGTGTGTGTGTGTGTGTGAGAGTGTGTGAGAGTGTGTGAGTGTGTGTTTAGTGTGTGTGTGTGCGTGAGAGTGTGTGAGAGTGTGTGTTTAGTGTGTATGTGTGTGTGTGTGTGTGTGTGTGTTTAGTGTGTATGTGTGTGTGTGTGTGTGTGTGTTTAGTGTGTATGTGTGTGTGTGTGTGTGTGTGTGTGTGTGTGTGTGTTTAGTGTGTATGTGTGTGTGTGTGTGTGTGTGTGTGTTAACCTCCTTCCTGTCCAAGTCGAGAACGGACTTCCAGATCTTTTTGGCATGGTTCTCTCTCCCAAAGGGGAGCACTGTTGTTCCTCACAGTGTTTACAGCACACACACACACACACACACACACACACACACACACACACACACACACACACTCACACACACACACACACAGTTCTGGACCATGAAGCAATGGAAGAAGGTCATGTGGATGGTCGGGCATGTCTTAGAGCATCTCACATCTCAGAACTCATCTCCACATCTCCACATCTCCACAACCTCTCAGAACATCTCAGAACATCTCAGAACATCTCAGAACTCATCTCCACATCTCACCTCTCAGAACCCATCTCCACAACATCTCAGAACATCTAACATCTCAGAACTCATCTCCACATCTCCACAACATCTCAGTACTCATCTCCACAACATCTCAGAACTCATCTCCACATCTCACCTCTCAGTACTCATCTCCACAACATCACAGAACATTGACTGTGGACAGTGTCACATACACTACATTTTTTTCCACCAAAAGTATTGGGACACCCCGTCTAATTACTGAATTCATGTGTTTCAGCCACAACAGTCGCTAACAGGTGTATATAATAGGTCATGTAAAGGAAATCACATACTTCCAACTTCACAGCACCAGTTTAGGGAAGGTCCTTTTCCTGTCCCTGTGCCTGAGGAAAAGCATCCTGCACAGAGCCCTGAGCTCAGCCCCACTCAACAGCTCTGGGATGAACCGGAACACCGACTGAGGAACATCAGTGTCCAGCCTGATATATACAAATGCTGCCATCTTTAGACTGACCGGGCACAAATTCCCACACACAGACACACTCCAGAGTCTTTGAAATGAGACGTCCAGCCAGCTTGCGATCAGGCGTCCGAATACTTTTGCTCATGCAGTGTATGAATGGCAGAGCTGCTCATGTGGGCACAGAGAAGTCACCAGCTGTCGTATTGTAATGAGATATGATGAATTAGGCCACCTTATTAGGAGCTCTCGATGCCACCGAATGAATCATCCAAGGTGGCGTCTATATATTTTTGACCCAGCAGAGTTGGAACTTGACAAGAAGCTTTTGTTTTGGGACAGAGGAGAAGGTTGTGTGTTCCAGTCTCTCTGCTGGCTTTAGGAATGTAGACCATACAGAACCCTGGGTGGATCTCCGGTTCATCTCGTTTGCTGCTCTCCTCTGGATCAAGTCCAGGACCGAGTGACCCGAGTCACGCGGTGTGTTCAGACACTTCAGGAATCTGCTGTGTGTGTGTGTGTGTGTGTGTGTGTGTGTGTGTGTGTGTGTGTGTGTGTGTGTGTGTGTGTGTGTGTGTGTGTGTGTGTGTTATTCCCAGACGCCAGTTGTTGGGAGTTTCCCACAGCTGGATCCATAGAAAGAAATGTATGACATCACACTCACACACACATATACACACACACACACACACACACACACAATCTGACCCACCCTGTCCAGTTTTAACATTATAAACACACACACACACACACACACACACTTTCTAACAATCCCCTCTTAGCTAATACACTAAAAGCCCTGCAGATAAACAGTGATGGACTAATACTGGATCCACCCTCAACTTACACACACACACACACACACACACACACACACACAGCTGGTTTGTGTGTGTGTTTGCATGGTAAGATGGTGTGTGTGAGGGTGAGGGATCTATTAGATGTGGATCTGATGGTGTGTGTGAGGGTGAGGGATCTATTACATGTGGATCTGATGGTGCGTGTGAGGGTGAGGGATCTATTAGATGTGGATCTGATGGTGTGTGTGAGGGTGAGGGATCTATTAGATGTGGATCTGATGGTGCGTGTGAGGGTGAGGGATCTATTAGATGTGGATCTGATGGTGCGTGTGAGGGTGAGGGATTTGTTCGATGTGGATCTGATGGTGCGTGTGAGGGATCTATTAGATGTGGATCTGATGGTGTGTGTGTGAGGGTGAGGGATTTGTTCGATGTGGATCTGATGGTGCGTGTGAGGGATCTATTAGATGTGGATCTGATGGTGCATGTGAGGGTGAGGGATCTATTAGATGCGGATCTGATGGTGAATGTGAGGGTGAGGGATCTATTAGATGTGGATCTGATGGTGCGTGTGAGGGTAAGGGATCTATTAGATGTGGATCTGATGGTGTGTGTGAGGGATCTATTAGATGTGGATCTGATGGTGTGTGTGAGGGATCTATTAGATGTGGATCGGATGGTGTGTGTGAGGGATCTATTAGATGTGGATCTGATGGTGCGTGTGAGGGTGAGGGATCTATTAGATGTGGATCTGATGGTGTGTGTGAGGGTGAGGGATCTATAAGATGTGGATCTGATGGTGCGTGTGAGGGTGAGGGATCTATTAGATGTGGATCTGATGGTGCATGTGAGGGTGAGGGATCTATTAGATGTGGATCTGATGGTGCGTGTGAGGGTGAGGGATCTTTTAGATGTGAATCTGATGGTGTGTGTGAGGGTGAGTGATCTATAAGATGTGGATCTGATGGTGCGTGTGAGGGTGAGGGATCTATTAGATGTGGATCTGATGGTGCGTGTGAGGGTGAGGGATCTATTAGATGTGGATCTGATGGTGTATGTGAGGGTGAGGGATCTATTAGATGTGGATCTGATGGTGCGTGTGAGGGTGAGGGATCTATTAGATGTGAATCTGATGGTGTGTGTGAGGGTGAGGGATCTATTAGATGTGGATCTGATGGTGTGTGTGAGGGTGAGGGATCTATTAGATGTGGATCTGATGGTGTGTGTGAGGGTGAGGGATCTATTAGATGTGGATCTGATGGTGCGTGTGAGGGTGAGGGATCTATTAGATGTGGATCTGATGGTGTATGTGAGGGTGAGGGATCTATTAGATGTGGATCTGATGGTGCGTGTGAGGGTGAGGGATCTATTAGATGTGAATCTGATGGTGTGTGTGAGGGTGAGGGATCTATTAGATGTAGATCTGATGGTGTGTGTGAGGGTGAGGGATCTATTAGATGTGGATCTGATGGTGTGTGTGAGGGTGAGGGATCTATTAGATGTGGATCTGATGGTGCGTTAGAGGGTGAGGGATCTATTAGATGTGGATCTGATGGTGCGTTTGAGGGTGAGGGGATCTGTATGTGTGCTGTATAACTCTGTGCTGTATAGTTTGGCTAGCAGTTGAGACACAGAGGCGCATCAATCTCTCTCGATTGACGATCATTTGATGCGCTCCAGGTGGAAGTTCCGCTATACATTGCGGCTTCTCTTTGTCATCCTCGTCAGCTCTTTGTTTGCACACTCGCTTTTCTGTCCGGTTGGTTGTCAGCATTCTTTCGGTTTCTGGAACCCCCCCTGGTCTTGCAGAGTTTTGGGAGAGCTGATTGCCCCCGTGGTGGCTCCAGGTCCTTTTTCCACCTGTAAAACCACTTCATGTAGGAAGCATTCTCTTTTGAAGCTGCTCTATTAAAGCTGCTGCTCTATTAAAGTTCTGCTCTATTAAAGCTGCTGCTCTATTACAACTGCTGATTTATTAAAGTTCTGCTCTATTAAGGTTCTGTTCTATTTAAGTTTTGCTCTATTAAAGCTGCTATTTTATTAAAAGTTCTGCTTTATTAAAGCTGCTGCTCTATTTAAGTTGCTGCTCTATTTAAATTCTGCATTATTAAAGCTGATCCATTAAAGCTACTTATTTATTAAAACTACTACTCTTTTAAAGCTGCTCTATTAAAGCTACTGCTCTGTTGAAGCCGCTCTATTAAAGCTACAGGTCCTTTTTTACCCGTAAAACCACTTCATGTAGGAAGCAGGAGGTGCCGGTTGGTTAGCTTTTTAGTGGGTTCCACCTTGAAGCGTTCCAGTTCCGTTACGGCATACAGGTTTGTTACTTTCAATTCTAAACAAAGAAGCTGCTAATTAAGGCTCTCGAACCCGCTGCTCTCCGTCTATCTGCTTGTGATGAATTTGTTCTCTTGGTTGGGATCCAGGTTCAGCTGCAAAGTAAGGAACAGCGAGTGCCGATAGCGATCTGCTACACGTAGCGTAGCTCATTACAAAGGCATCCAGAGAGAGAAACAATGCTTTATTCTTCATTCCCAAAGACTCCACGCGCTAAACGTTCTGGAATTCCCAGACAGCCGTACAGAACCCGGCGAGATCCAGAGCGGGATAACTCCGGGCGTGCTGAGTCACCTTCTCGTTCCAGTCGAGTTGTTTATACAGTCGGAGTTAAATCGAGCCGGCTCATTTATCTTCTGTAAGTTCTACCAGATGAATCTAGTCTGAATCTAGTCTGAATCTAGTCGACTTTGTTATCTCCTCTAAATCCAGACGCTGATCTTACTTGAGTCTGCATCTTCTCCAAGTCGAGCTTATCTGGTCTTAAGTCTTAAGTTAGCTCAGGTCTTCATCCTGGTGTTCCTAGACTTTATCACATCGTAAGTCAAGACCTGGTAGAGTCGAGATCTTCTCCTGATGACGTTCCCATATTGCAGGATAATAACGGCCGTTCTCACTCAAGTGCTTAGGAACATCAGGATGAAGTTGAGCTGCTTTTATGTTCCATCCCAGTGGTTCCCGAACTTTGTCCCACAGTGGCTCCTCCCCTTTATAGATATGAAAATCTTTATAGTCGAATTATTACAAGTGACCTGCATTATCTAAGCAATCATTGCTAGCATTGAGTAGCTTTGCTACCCCCCAGGCAAAATTGACTCTGCTAGTGGCCTAGGGGGCGTGGTTCCCACTTTGGGAACCACTGTTCTATCCAATCATCATATTTAAAATTGACCAAGCTCTACAGGGGGTTCTTAGGTTTAAATTCTTTATCAAACTGAT
>NC_085998.1:1937714-2000214 GCF_030014385.1 Trichomycterus rosablanca
ATCTACAAAGGCATATTCTTATGGTGACCAGTGTCCATTTGGTCCAGACTTCATCAGGTCATCCTGTAAGTCTTCTGCAGTAAGTCTTCTGGGCTTTCTTCCATCATAAGTTTGGAACCTCTGGGCAATACTCCTTCTTCTACCCACCGTCCTTTTGGTGCATTGAAGCGATCAACTTCTTGAAGACTGGAACTTCTGGGTGGTGTTTATATACAGTAACACATCTCTGATGAAGCAGAGGAAGGCTGGCTCAAATCTCGATGGGTTTATCATGTTGTAACCCAACTTCAGGTCCTACAGACTAGCAGTAGGTCTAAAATCTGCATGAACAAAATCCCCAGCTGGTTTAAAGTCCTACATAGTTTCGTTTTCTGTCTTTGCTTTGACTGATAAAGACGTCGCTCGAAGCAAAATCCGGCTCTGCAGGAACGTTTAGAATTATTTTTCGGGGGGGGGGGGGGGGGGGGTAAAGTCGCACCATCTGTAGAACTGAAGAGTGTGTTTGGGACGGAGCCACATGCCTTTGTTTTGGCCATCGAGCTCATTTCTCCAGCGTGGAAATTCCTCCATCGTCTGGCCGCCTGGAGCAAGCGGGGGCGACTTAGCACGTCCACCTCCCTCTCCCTTTTAAGGTGGGGGGGGGGGCGTCTGTCCCTTGTTTTTGTTTTCCTTGTCACTTTGTTTTGTTTCCATAAAGCCATCGTTAATATTTTCTGTTCCTTTGTTCTGTCCGTCTCTGTCTCCAACGTGTCGTTTTGCGAATATCCGTCTCCTACGACTCCGAACTCCCTACTGTTCTTATTTATCACCCCGTGTGTGTGTGTGTGTGTGTGCGTGCGTGTGTGCGTGTGTGTGTGTGTGTGTGAGGACCACATTCCTACGTGTACAGTAATTTAGTTGCCACACTTCTGCTCTGTTCACCCTGAAGGTGTCCTCCACCGTCACCCACCAGCCCCCCTACATCACAGTCCGAGCACAAATCAAGCAGAACATTTAGTTTTTACATTAAAACATCTGCCAAAAGTATGTGGACACCTGAACTTGTTCCTCATTCCCTCGGAAAACCATGTGCATTAATTTGGAGTTGCCCCTTTCATGCGCTTTTGGGAATTTGTGCCCATTTAGTCAGAAGTGCAACTGAGTGAAAGCTCGGGCACTGGTGGTGGACCCAACAGCCTTGCTCAGGGGCTCCAACTGTGGCATCTTGGCTGCAGCAGGACTTGACCCAGCAACCTTCTGATAACTAACCCAGTAACTTAACCTCTGAGCTAGTAGTCGTGGGTCTTGAATCAGTGATCTTCCAACTGCAAGTTCAGAACCGTAACCACCGAGCTACCTTAATGCCCCTGGTTTCTGGGATGGGATGGGATGTGCCACAACTTGTGGTCAGATGTCCACATACTTCTGGTCTTATGCTGATAAAAATATAAGGCTTGAAACTGAATCTTGAGTAAGACTCTCTCTCTCGTTCTCTCTTTTGTTCCCTAGACGTGGACGAGTGCCAGGCCATTCCTGGTCTGTGCCAGGGTGGAAACTGCATTAACACGGTGGGTTCGTTCGAGTGTAAGTGCCCCGCCGGGCACCGATTCAACGAGATCAGCCAGAAGTGTCAAGGTGAGAAGCTTGTCATCTACAGTCAAACTCGTAGGCGTAGGTGCTGCAAACCCATGACATGCCTTCAACAGACCTTTAAGATCTTCTTTCAGATGGCACAGTGGGATATTCTACTAGCACAACGGCGCTGAGATTCTGAGCACCCCGGTTCAAATCTCAGCTCTGCTACTGGTCGGCTGGGCGCCATCTAGCGGGCACAGTTGGCAGACAAAATTGGCCATTGAGTTAAGACCGGACTAATAAAGTTTAAATCGTTGTGCAAGGAGGGTAGCAGATCACAGAGGCACGGGTGAAGAAGAAGGGGTCGAGGACTGTGCACGTGTCGAAGGGGGCATGGAGCAGGCGAATATACCCTCCTTTGAGTGCTGACTGTACCGTAAGGGCAAAACGGCTTCTGCACCGGCTGTGCTGGCGTACCGTGGACGTTTGCCTACTGGGTTTGTGATTTTAGATCAGGTTTTGCCTCCGACTGTTTGATATGACGTAGGAAAAGTGACTCAGGTAGAACAAACAGCGCTTAACATGATTTATTGTGCCAAAACGACACCAAACCGCTGGTCATTAGTGTCTCTACTGCTGAAATGACCAACCAGTGGTCCAAAAGGAATGTAATCATTTATATGTTAAGCTTTTTGGGCGCTCAGGTGGCGCGGCGGATGTCAGCTAGCAGTCGAAGCAGTTCGAATCCCTCAGCTCTGCTACCGGCAGGCTGGGCGCCTACATGAACAACAGTTGGCTGCAGTTACGATCTCTGCTGGCTGTTTGGTGGCAATGCACAGAGTCGAGGGATAATGAGGATCAGGGTGTGTCTCTAAGTGCACAAAGCTGATCCACATATGAACTCGCCTCGTGAAGGTGAAAAGATGCCGTCGGCTACTGCACACGTGTCGGAGTCATGGCTCTCCTCAGTCAGGGTGGAGATCAACATAAATAGAGAGGACGCGTAATGCACTCGGGTAACTGGATATGACTAGACTGGGAGGAAAATTGAAGGAAAATGCAAAAAAGCTTTTTCATCCCATTAATCCTAGTACAGCAGTACCTCGGCACTCAACTGCTTCACCACTCGAATTTCCGACGTCTGCTTGGCACTCGACTTATGTGGGTCAAGATGCCCGGCCTCAGATGCCCATCCAGCCAAAACAAAGGAGCGTGTGTCAGTCTCGCTGTTGTTTCCGCTTAGTGCAGATCTCCTTTAGAACCAGCCGGGACTCTCAATGTACACCAACTCCACCAACTGGCAGGCTGGGTACGCTCTCCTACGGCGGTTCCATCCTGAATCCCAAAAATGGCATTGCCAAAAGATACACAGATCTCAGATCTTCATTGGTAGCATCTGCTCTGACCTTTAACTTATTTTCTGTGATTTGCACGCCATTTTTGTGCAAATATTAGTACCCATGGGTCCTAAGAGGGTGTGCAAAAGCACCCAACCAAAAAGGAAGTTGGTGAGAACCAGCACAGAGCTGAAAAGAGATAATAGAGAAGTACGAAAGTGGTTTTGGGTATACGGAGTTCCGTGTGTCGATAAGTGCTATTTCCACCAATCGTAAAAAATAAAGACTTACATTTTCAGCATTTAGTAGATGCCTTTATCCAAAGGGTTAAAGGCCTTGCTCAAGGGCCCAACAGTGGCAACCTGGCAGATGTGGGGCTTGAACCAGTGACCTCCTGGTTACTAGTCCTGTACTTTAGTCGCTGAGCTATCACTGCTCATCATTCACCTGTCATTCATTTATTCATTCATTTGAATATTCATCCATCCATCCAATTATCACCCATTCATTATCCATTTACCTATCCATCAATCATCCATCTATTCATCATCCATCTACCATCCTATAGATGGATCTATATACCAACCCATCTATTCATTCAACCATCAGTTTAAATACCAAACCATCAATCTGTTCATCCACTCATCCATCCATTCATTTATCCATTTAACCACGGTCCATCATCCATCAAAGCATCCATCCATCTATATACCAGTTCATCCATTCATCCATCTACTGTCCATTCTCCATCCATCAGTCAAACCATCCACCCATCCATCCACTCATCCAGCTGATCATATACCATCACATCTATTACTTCATCCTTTCATCCACATAATCATCCATCCCTCTCTCTGCACTGTAAGCTCCGGTGTAGAGCACTTCCTGAAGAGGTTCTCCTGAGTTCCTGGTACCTCCACACACTCTCACTCACTCGTCGTCCTCAATCATAGGTGCTAATGTTGCTAAAGGAGTAAAATCTGTGACAAAATAAAGCTCTTGAGGACTGAAAAATGATGGTTAATTTGGAAAAGCAGGTTGCGGGTGATAGTGGAGACTGTCTGAGAATGTGGAACCAAATATTCCACTATAGATTAATCCTTACATAAGGAATCTGCTCCGAGGTGCTGAGGTGCTACTCTGTAACGAGAAAGCTTAAAACTTGAAGATGAATTGATGTTTCTTTTGGACAAGCAGTAGACACACTCATGATCAGTAATAACTGAGAGAGGTTTGGTGTTCCCGGGTCGTTGATTTAGTACAATAAGCCTCGTTAAGCTTGTTCGACTCCCGGAGAAGCACTAGTCACTAGTCCAGTCTAGAAGTGAAACCAGTAGGTGCCACGGTGGGATATTCCGCTAGCAAACCAGTTCTGGGCTGGTTTTACTGCACTGTTCGAACTAAGCGAAACACAAAGCATTTCTCAACTGAATGTGTTCTAAGCCATCCATGGCCAGGAGCTTTGGAGTTGAGAACCAAGCTAAAGGAGAGCCCAAAGGGCCGATGGCAGCGGTTCCAGGGGATTCGGAGAGTCGGTTATGATTTTCTGAAGCTGCGGTTGCTATAAAAGGTGAAGAATGTCTTGCTCAAATGTATTGAGTACATCATTAACAGATCCTGTATACAATCCAAGCTTTTGAGGGTTAAGGGCTTTGCTCAAGGACCCAACATTGGCAACCCAAAAGTACATTTACGTTGGCATTTGAAGTGACTTACAATTACGGCTAAATACAATTTGAGCAATTGAGGGTTAAGGACCTTGCTCAGGGGGCCCAATGGAAAGCGTTTCTCAACTGAATGTGCCCTAGGCCATCCATGGCCAGGAGCTTTGTAATTGAGAACCAAGCTAAAGGAGAGCCCAATGGGACGATGGCAGCGGTTCCAGGGGATTCGGAGTGTTCAAGCTTTTGAGGGTTAAGGGCTTTGCCCAAGGACCCAACATTGGCAACCCAAAAGCACATTTATGTTTGCATTTGAAGTGACTTACAATTATGGCTGAATACAATTTGGGTTAAGGACCTTGCTCAAGGGCCCCATGGAAAAGCGACCAGGAGCTAAGAACTGAGATAAAGAGAACCCAAAGGCCAATGCTGTACCCAATGTAGAACAACACTGTGGCTAAAAAGCTGCTAATACCAGCGGGAAGATGGCAAATAAATAATGTGGCCAAAATAACGGAAACAAAGTATTCTTTAGAACCAGCCGGACTGCCAATGCACGCCAACTGAACCAACTGGCAGGCAAGGTTCGCTCCAAAAAAGAGACGCCACGCCACCTCTGAGGCAGCCCACTCAGCCAGGGTGGTTCCATCGAGAATCTCAAAAACACATCTATCATCTGCGCCTCCGTGCCCCCTCTGATGGCCAAAATGGCATCGCAGAAGGATGAGACTCTTAGCGTGGCTCAAAAAAACACCCACGTTTTCTATGCTGCTCTGTCATAATTCAGGATCTGTTGACCTGTGATTACTTTCCTTTTTTAATGATGCCGTTTGAGTTAAAAAAGGTGACGCGGGTTTGATCCGAAGCAGCTCAGGTCTTTAATTTGAGCCAGTTTATGAAACGTCTGTAGTTAAACGATGACTGACGCTGTGGGTGGTAAGCTATGAAAGTAAAGTAGGGGTGTGGGAACATACACGCTTGTTTAAAAGGCACTGCGGATTTAAAAGGCGCAGATTCGACTCTGCTACAGCGATGGAGAAATAAATAGTGTAAAAATTTGTTTAGATTACAGTAAGTGTGGTGTGATGGAATAGGGTCCGAAAGGGTACGTCTGTTCCTATTTCATCAGCTATTAAGGTCCATTTTGGTCTGATTATTGCCCAAATAAAGTTTCAGGAGGCCAGAAAAGATATGTTCTGACAACTGTCGGTCAGTTCCGTGTGAATCTCAAGGAACACCAGCTTTAATCAGAACCTTCCAGACCCGTGCAGAACCGGAACACTCAGATCCAAACGCAGATGAACGAACCCGATGATCCCAAATGCCGGTTTGGACGGCTGCACGTTTTTTTTCTCCTCAGCTCACTCCACCTCTCAAAACACTTCATTCTACCTCCCATAAAAGCCTTATTTTATTAGAAAGGAATCCAGGACTGGTCCAGAACCCCGATCAGAAGCTTTAATAACTGTGTTTTGGGTTCTGCTGGTTAGATCTGGTCCATTTCAGGATTGGGTTACGTGGTTTAAGAGAAAGAACAAAACCAGATTAGAAGAAGAGTGAGGATTGTTGGAGGTTCCAGATCTGGATCAAAATCAGGACCGGGTTGGTCTGGTTAAGGTCCTGGTCAGGATCATGAGAGGATCGGCATCAGGAAACATGGAATAATGAGGACCATGGCTCAGATCAAAGAATGAATGTGGTCAAAATCAAGGGTTAGGAGGTATCAGGATGAAGATCAGGATTGTGGTGTGGTTTAACTGTGGGTCAGATGAAGGATTGGGTTTAGGACCATGCAATGGAGGCGGGGGTTTAAGGTTATGATAGTTTGAGGTCCAGGATCAGGATTACCTGATGGCAGGATGGTGAGCAAGGTCAACGTTTGGAAAGGGTCATGGTAGTTGAAGGTTGGGTGCTGCAGGATTGGAATACTAGGAGATTTTGGGATGGTCTGCATGATGGTTTGGTTTTAATTGGGTCAGAGTTTGTAGGGTCAGGTGGGATCACCAGAGGTTGGAGATGCATCAGGATTTGGACCAGTTTTGGGATCTCTGTGAGGATTGAAGACATCGGTGGGTAAATGCTTTGATTATTAGAGGTTTAGACTTGATGGTCATCTTTGAATCATCTTGGTCATGATCAAGGTACAGCTAGAAGACCTGGAAGAGTGAGGACCAGTGGTCAAGTTCTGGATCATGAGAGGTCTAGGGTCAAAAATATACTTATTGGACATTAAGGATTAGATGTTTTGGATCAGGATCATGGGCGCTCAGAATCAAGAGTCACTGGATGGTCAGACTTTTGATGTATGACCCTTGATCTTTATTTTTCTAAACATCAATGCTGGACCACCCAACCTAAATATGTGCTGCTTATCTAGGTTCTTACGGTCTGGACTGGTTTGAGATTTCACTACACACACTAAAAGTGACCAAAAGTATGTGGACACCTGACCATGAGCTGGTTGGACGTCCAGTTTCAAAAAACAGAGGGACCCTCTGTGTGATCTTCTCAGCTAGAACAACAGCTGCTCTTCAGAGAAGCTTCTCACAAGACTTCAGAGTGTCTCTGTGTATGGGAATTTGTGGCCATTCAATCAAAAGATGACTGTATTTGTATGGATGGGTGCTGATATTCCTCAGTTGATGTTCTAGTTCGTCCCAGAGCTGTTGAGTTTTGGCTGAGGTCGGGGCTCTGTGCAGGCGAAGCTAAAACAGCAGTTTCATAATGAGCCGAGTCTGGATGGAGTCCTGCTGGTGCACACACACACACACACACACACACACACACACACACACACTCTCTCAGACTGGTGTGTGTTTATATGAAGCACCATGTTGGATATTTTTAGTGCTGATGTGATGAATTATAAGGTTTAGAACTGAAGCCTGTAGCCGGAGTTTTGTAGTGCGCCGAGCACTTATGAAGGAGTGACACGCTAATAGATTAACCATAACACACACACACACACACGCACACACACACACACACACACACTGATCTGCATAATGCCGTAATGCTCTACTTGGATGACTACAGTCCCATCGACTCTTAGAACTAATAAACAACTGGATTAAAGGAAACTTCTTAAGACTAAACACAGTTTGAGGTCACTGTGATCGCAGGCGAAGACGTCAGATCAGGGCTCGTCTTCACACGGGGTTCTGAGAGCTGTGATGAGCAAAAGTATTGGGACACGCCTTCGAACTTTTGCTCTACTGAAACTTGGGATAATGAGGAGCCTGGCTCAGATCAAAGAATGAATGTGGTCCAAATCAAGGCTTGAGTGTGGTGAGGATCAGGAGCATCATGGGTTTTTGGAGGTAGTTTGAGGTCCAGGATCAGGATTACCTGGTGGCCTGGTTGGTTTAGAGTAAGGGTCATGGCAGGATGGTGAGGAAGGTCAACGTTTGGAAAGGGTCAAAAGTATTGGGACACGCCTTCAGATTTTTTAATTCATGTGTTTCAGCTCCACTGAACAGCTCTGGAATGAATCGTAACATCAGCTGATCAATCAGCGCCCAACCATACATATGCTGTCGTCTTGACTGAACGGGCACAAATTCCCACAAACAGACACACTTCAAAGTTTTGTGGGAAGCTTCTCAGAGGAGTGGCTGTGGTTCTAGCTGAAAAGATCACATAGATTCACTCTGGACGTCAGACTATTTGGTTGGATAAAGGATTGCGATTGGGTCCTGATCATCATCATGTGTTTTTGGAGGCAGGTTTGAGGTTCAGGATTAGGATTATCTGATGGCCTGGTTGGTTTAGAGTAGCAGAAGGATCTGGAAGTCACCGGTAATGGTCATGGAAGGATGGTGAGCAATACTAGGAGATTATGGGAGGGTCAGGATGATGGTTTGATTTAAATAGGGTCAGGATTGGGATCATGTGATTGACTCAGCGTTTAGGGTTACTAAAAGATGGAGATGTGTCAGGATTTGGACCAAGCAGGTTGATTTAGGAATAGGATCAAGTGATGTCCAAATACTTCTGGTCTACTTCTGGGCGCTACGTGATGAGCAGTACTTTTCCCTTGAACTGTAAGGTGACGATTTAATAGGACGGGTTTCTTTATCGATTGAAGCTGGTGAGGAGTCATAATGAGGAGTCATTTGTGAGTGAATCAGGAGTGAATCATTTAATAAAGAGTCACACAGTGTAAAGACACACAGTTAAGTCTGATACACACAGACGTTGGTACACTCTGGAGCTCAGATCAGAGAAGCCGGGTTGGCATCCGCTGCCCAGAAATAATAACAAGGTTCCAGGTTCAGAAACCCGCTGACTGTGAGAAAGAGTTCCAGGTTGTATCGGGTTATTATTATTTATTTGATTTTGAAGGACGTTAGTAGTACTTATACCTGTCATGACTTCAGTCTCTGTTATTCTGCCACATGCAATTCAGTTCAAAGTAGAACCTTCAGCTCCACAGAGCTCACAGTAACCATGCTTTTATGAAGCTCTGCTACTTCAGGCGGTTTTCCTGTTCAGGCACTTGGTGCGTCTGTGAATGTAATTGTGCCCGCGTGTGTTCTCGAGTCGGGTATAGGCATTAAACCAAACGCAGAGCTGTTTTTAATAGCTGGAATAAAATGTCGTATGTTTAAAATCAGCAGCAATAACTGGAAAAGCGATCGCACAGCTATTTTAGGAGGTGTTTCAGGTGGTTGCTAGGGTGTTGCTAGAATCTTGTTCTGGTAATCCAGGTGGTACCATGGCGTTACTAGGTGGTTTCTATGTTGTTGTCTGTATTATTTAGCTAAATAATGCTAATCATGTTAATCCTAGTGAATGAAGTTTGTTAGCGTTTAACCGTCCACTAATGGCAGTCGGTTATTGGTTAACGAAAAACCCGACAACAACATAGCAACCACCTAGTAACACCATGGCATCCACCTGGATTATCAGAACAAGCTCCTAGCAACACCCTAGCAACTGCCTGAAACACCTTGTGAAATTGCTGTGCGGTCGTTTTTGCAGAGCTGGCGCATGCTCACCGAGGGTGGGTGAAGGCGAGTTTCAAATCAGCAGTCTGAACTTTGCTCACAGTTTGGTTTGTTGGTTAACAGCTAATCATTAACATCCCTAGTATTACTAGGTGATGTTAGCTGGGCGCTATGGTTTCCCAGGTGGTTGTGCTATTGTTGTAAGGTGTTGCCTTTGTATTCCAGGTGGTTGCTAATTAAGCAATAGAACACGAGAGGGAGTGTGTTATCACGAATAACATCACGGCTGTGATTCGGTCGCAGGCGCGAACCGAAGGCGAGTAGATCATCACAGCCGTGATGTTATTCACGATAACACACGACCTCAAGTGTTCTATTGCTTTTATACAACAGTTGTTACAAAATAAAGAAAGAAAATAAATCAAAGAAGCCCTGAATTTCATAATAAATATGCTTTAATACTGACAATAGCTTCCGCCAAAAAGTAGTTCCACAACGAATGTAAAGTTTAACACTACAAAGCAGACATCCCAAGTTGCAAAAACTCATTTCAGGGAGGTAAGAAGAACAAGAAGAAGAAAGCAAGAACCTCCGAAGGGAAAAAAAAACCAAAAAAAAAACTCTCGCACACACCAAAGGATTATGGGTGATAACAGAACTTTTAGGAGCTGCTAACTGGGCTATTAAGCTAACTGTTCTCGTTACAAACACATTCATGTTCCCTACATAGTGCACTAGATTGTGTATCAGATAACGCATTCATGTTCAATACATAGTGCACTAGACAATATATTAGACAATTGGTTATGTTCCCTACACAGTGCACTAGATTGTGTATCAGATAACGCATTCATGTTCACTACATAGTGCACTAGACAGTATATTAGACAATTGGTTATGTTCCCTACACAGTGCACTAGATTGTGTATCAGATAACGCATTCATGTTCACTACATAGTGCACTAGACAGTATATTAGACAATTGGTTATGTTCCCTACACAGTGCACTAGATTGTGTATCAGATAACGCATTCATGTTCACTACATAGTGCACTAGACAGTATATTAGACAATTGGTTATGTTCCCTACACAGTGCACTAGATTGTGTATCAGATAACGCATTCATGTTCACTACATAGTGCACTAGACAGTATATTAGACAATTGGTTATGTTCCCTACATAGTGCACTAGATTGTGTATCAGATAATGCATTCATGTTCACTACATAGTGCACTAGACAGTATATTAGACAATTGGTTATGTTCCCTACATAGTGCACTAGATTGTGTATCAGATAACGCATTCATGTTCACTACATAGTGCACTAGACAGTATATTAGACAATTGGTTATGTTCCTTACATAGTGCACTAGATTGTGTATCAGATAATGGATTCATGTTCCCTACACAGTGCACTAGATTGTGTATCAGATAACGCATTCATGTTCCCTACATAGTGCACTAGACAGTATATTAGACAATTGGTTATGTTCCCTACATAGTGCACTAGATTGTGTATCAGATAACGCATTCATGTTCACTACATAGTGCACTAGACAGTATATTAGACAATTGGTTATGTTCCCTACATAGTGCACTAGATTGTATATCAGATAACGCATTCATGTTCCCTACATAGTGCACTAGACAGTATATTAGACAATTGGTTATGTTCCCTACACAGTGCGCTAGATTGTATATCAGATAACGCATTCATGTTCCCTACATAGTGCACTAGACAGTATATTAGACAATTGGTTATGTTCCCTACATAGTGCACTAGATTGTGTATCAGATAACGCATTCATGTTCACTACATAGTGCACTAGACAGTATATTAGACAATTGGTTATGTTCCCTACATAGTGCACTAGATTGTATATCAGATAACGGATTTAAAACACGATCAGGAATAAAGTCGGTGTCGCCTGCGTGCGCGTTTGTGTGCATGAAACTTGTCGTTACTGGCAACGCGTCAGCGGAGTAATACAGTTGTGGTGTGAAAAGGCCGCGCTGTTATCACCAACATCAGCACGGTTAGAACGCTTCTCAACCAATCAGATTGTAAGGTCGGAACTAACTGTTGTATAATGTCTCTTTAGATGATGGTGTGGTGTTTTATAGTGGTTACAATTCCGATATTCCAGTTCTGTGCTATGGTGTTGCTAAGTGTTTCCATGGTATTACAGGTGGTTGCGATAGTACCTTTTGTCTTTGCTAGATAATTGCCATGATAATCAGGCGGTTGCTAGGTTGTTGATACCTTTCTTACCCGTACAGAAGTGCAGAATGTGGTCGAACTGCACCTAAAAACAGCTTTCTACGTCTATCCAACAATGCGAATCTTAGAAAAGGACTTGAAAGTATTAAAAGTTATTTGACTAAGTGGCCAAAAGTATGTGGACGCCTTTTTAAGTCATCTATTCCAAGTGTGTTTTAGATACCCCAACTTTAGATTGGACCTTCATCACCTCTACACTGGACTTTCATAACCTTTAGATTGGACCTTCATAACCTCTAGATTTGACTTTTATAATAATCAGAATCGACATTCATAACCTTTAGATTTGAAATTCATAACTTTTAGATTGGACTTTCATAACCTCTAGATTATACTTTCATAACCTCTAAATTGGAGTTGTGTGTTTTAGAGACCCCAACTGCAAAAAAGGTGTAAAAACCTAATTGAACTCCTTTGGGATGAATTGGAACATCAACTATGAACCAGGCCCACTGGTCCAACACCTTACAAATGCTCATTATGACAGACACTTCAAGGTCATGTGGAAAACCTTTACAGTCGTAAGGTTATAAAATAATAGGTCCTATAAGCTCATGGTCGGGCGTCCACATACTTTTGGTGTTTCAGTTTCTGTATTAATAATAATATAAATGCACTGAACCACTTTCTCTCTCGTTTCTCTCTCGTTTCTCTCTCAGATGTGGACGAGTGTTCCACTATCCGAGGGTTGTGCAGTGGAGGCGAATGTTCCAACACCATTGGGAGCTACGTGTGTAGATGTTCTGCAGGATACGTCACTGCTCTGGATGGATCACGCTGCATCGGTGAGCTTCAGGCTGAGGGCGGCGAGGGCACTGAGGGCGGCGAGGGCACTGAGGGCGGCGAGGGCGGTGAGGGCGGCGAGGGCACTGAGGGCGGTGAGGGCACTGAGGGCGGTGAGGGCACTGAGGACACTGAGGGCGGTGAGGGCACTGAGGGCGGCGAGGGCAGTGAGGGCACTGAGGGCGGTGAGGGCACTGAGGGTGGTGAGGGTGGTGAGGGCACTGAGGGCACTGAGGGCGGTGAGGGTGTGGCTGGATGAATCTGAGTGAGTGAGTGAATGAGTGAATAAACATCTGGATGGTAGGAGTCTCTGACTGTTGCAGTGACATGGCCAACTGTGTAGAGCGCCCGACCAAGCCGGTGGCACCATCGAGACTCCAGTCGGCATCTCTGAGCTGGTGAACCAGCGCATTTGACTTCTAAGTCCCCTGAGGGCCACATGTCATTTATAGGATGCAACCAATCATGCTGCTTTGTTATGATGCCAAGAAGCTAGTGCTAGATTCATAACCTTTAGATTGGACCTTCATAACATCTAGATTAGACATTTATAATGATCATATTCGACATGCGTAATCTCTAGGTTGGACATTTATAACCTTTAGGTTGGTCTTTTGTCATTTCTAGGTCTGGCTTTCATAACATTTACCTTTGACTGTTATAACCTCTAGATTGTACCTTCATAACCTCTAGATTTGACCTGCATAACCTCTAGATTGAACCTTCATAACCTCTAGATTTGACCTGCATAATCTTAAGATTGAACCTTCATAACCTCTAGATTTGACCTGCATAATCTTTAGATTGAACCTTCATAACCTCTAGATTTGACTTTTATAATAATCAGAATAATAATCAGAATCGACATTCATAACCTTTAGATTTGAAATTCATAACTTTTAGATTGGACTTTCATAACCTTCAGATTGGACTTTCATAACCTTTAGATTACACTTTCATAACCTCTAGATTAGACTTTCATAACCTCAAATTGGACCTTCATAACCTTTAGATTAGACCTTCATAACCTCTACTTTTGACCTTCATAAACTTTAGATTTGACTGTTATAACTTCTAGATTGGATTTTTATAACCTCTATTTTGGACATTTATATAAATCAGATTCAACGTGCATAACCTCTAGATTGGACATTTAAAACCTTTAGATTGAACTTTTTTAATTTCTAGATTGGATGTTCATAACCTCTAGATTTGATTGTTATAACCTCCAAATGGACTTTGAGGTTAGATTTTCATAACCTCTGTATTGGATATTTCTAGGTCTGCCTTTAATAACATTTACATTTGACTGTTATAACCTCTTGATTGGACCTTCATAACCTCCAGATTAAACCTTTAAAACCTTTAGATTGAACCTTTATAACCTTGATTTATAATCTTTAGATTTTTAGAATAAACTTTCATAACCTATATTGGACATTTATAATAATCAGATTTGACATTCATAACCTCTAGGTTGGACTTTCATAACCTTTAGATTGGATTGGACAATTGTAACCTTCAGATTAAACCTTTATAACCTTTACATTGAACTTTTATAATTTTTTAGATTGGACCTCCATAACCTCAAGATTAGACTTTCATAACCTCTAGATGTTCAGATTTGACATTCATAACCTTTAGATTGGATGTTCATAACCTTTAGATTGGATGTTCATAACCTCTAGATTGAACTTTCATAACCTCTAGATTGGTTATTTCTTGGTCTGCCTTTTATAACATTTATATTCGACTGTTATAACCTCTAGATTGGACCTTCATAACCTCTAGATTTGACTGTTATAACTTATACATTAGACTTTCATTTCCTCTAGATTGGACCTTCATAACCTCTAGACTGGACATTTATAATAATCAGATTCACTGTGCATAACCTTTAGGTTGGACATTGAAAACCTTTAGATTGGACCTTAATAATCTATAGATGTGCTTGTTGTATTCTCAACATTGGATCTTAATAACCTTTAGATTTGACTGTTATAACCTAGATTTAACTTTTATAACCGCTATATTGGACCTTCAAAAGCTCTAGATTGGACCTTCATTATCTTTAGATTGGACCTTAATACCCTATAGATTTGACTGTTATATTCTCTACATTGGACCTTCATAACATTTAGATTGGATTTTCATAATCTTTGACTGTTAGGACCTCGAGATTGGATTTTTATAACCTTTAGATTAGACCGTCAAAACGTCTAGATTGGACTTTCCTAACCTCTAGCTGCAGTCTGATTCAGTTCACACATCTCTCTTTCTAATGAGTTGAACCGTCGTGGACCCTCAGACGAGTGGAAACCTTGACGTGTATTTACACCTCTGAGTGAGTGTTGGGCAGCAGGTAGAAGAACGAGTCCACAACCTGAAGACGAGTCCATGGACTCCGAGTCCCTGATCCTGGGGGTTTAGTCTCAGATCCGACCCGTCTGAACACACACAGATGTTCTGCAGAACTGAAACCAGTCCAGTATCCGGTCCAGCAGAATGTAGGTCAGCGGCCGGGCGGCGGTGATTCTGTAACAATGGGTTCCTCTGTTCCTGTGTGCTGGAGCCGAGTGGATGTGAGAGAGCAGCGAGAGCAGACAGGGAGGAAGGAGAGAGCTAGAGACAGATAAATGAAGTGATAAGATGAGAGAGCGGGGCGAGATTAAAGCCAAACATGAGTCATGGGTTCCTAAAATACCCCACGTTCCTCCCACTCGCTCTTCAAGGAACCAGGATCTTCTCATGGTTTACTTCAGCTGAAAAGGTCACCGCAGTTAATAACATGTTTAATTGGTGTTCCACTTCTGCTCCATTTACACAAGAGAAGCCAACATTCCAGTACGGACACGTACCGCGTTTGGAATCCGGGGGCGGTGGGGTAGGCGTTCCTCTGTCACCAACAGGTGGCGCTGTCATGACTTACTGGTTTACGGAGGAGCATGGCTAGCAGTTTCTCAACACTTGTTTACCAGAACAGTCCATAACATTATTAAAAGATTCCAAAAATCCTGAGAAATGGATGCAATTAGTAACCTGCTTCTTTAACGTAGAACCACATGGACTCGGGAATACTTCAGAAAACCCTCATCAGTGAACACGGTTCATCACTGCATCGATTGGACCTTCATAACCTCTATACTTGACTGTTATAACTTCTATATTGGACTTTCATAACCTTTAGATTGGACCTGCATAACATCTACAATGGACTTTCATAACCTTTAGATTGGACCTTCATAACCTCTATACTTGACTGTTATAACTTCTATATTGGACTTTCATAACCTTTAGATTGGACCTGCATAACATCTACATTGGACTTTCATAACCTTTAGATTGGACCTTCATAACCTCTATACTTGACTGTTATAACTTCTATATTGGACTTTCATAACCTTTAGATTGGACCTGCATAACATCTACATTGGACTTTCATAACCTTTAGATTGGACCTTCATAACCTCTATACTTGACTGTTATAACATATTGGACTTTCATAACCTTTAGATTGGACCTGCATGACATCTGTACATTGGACTTTCAGAACCTTTAGATTGGACCTGCATGATATCTACAATGGACTTTTATAACCTTTAGATTGGACCTTCATAACCTCTATACTTGACTGTTATAACTTCCATATTGGACTTTCATTACCTTTAGATTGGACCTGCATAACATCTACAATGGACTTTCATAACCTTTAGATTGGACCTGCATGACATCTACATTGGACTTTTATGACCTTTAGATTGGACCTGCATAACATCTACAATGGACTTTCATAACCTTTAGATTGGACCTGCATAACATCTACATTGGACTTTCATAACCTTTAGATTGGACCTGCATGATATCTACAATGGACTTTTATAACCTTTAGATTGGACCTTCATAACCTCTATACTTGACTGTTATAACTTCTATATTGGACTTTCATTACCTTTAGATTGGACCTGCATAACATCTACAATGGACTTTCATAACCTTTAGATTGGACCTGCATGACATCTACAATGGACTTTCATAACCTTTAGATTGGACCTTCATAGCCTCTATACTTGACTGTTATAACTTCTATATTGAACTTTCATAACCTTTAGATTGGACCTGCATAACATCTACAATGGACTTTCATAACCTTTAGATTGGACCTTCATAACCTCTATACTTGACTGTTATAACTTCTACATTGGACTTTCATAACCTTTAGATTGGACCTGCATCACATCTACAATGGACTTTTATAACCTTTAGATTGGACCTGCATGATATCTACAATGGACTTTCATAACCTTTAGATTGGACCTGCATGACATCTACATTGGACTTTTATGACCTTTAGATTGGACCTTCATAACCTCTATACTTGACTGTTATAACTTCTATATTGGACTTTCATAACCTTTAGATTGGACCTGCATAACATCTACAATAGACTTTCATAACCTTTAGATTGGACCTGCATAACATCTACAATAGACTTTCATAACCTTTAGATTGGACCTGCATAACATCTACAATAGACTTTCATAACCTCTATATTTGACTGTTGTAACCTCTATATTGGACTTTTATAATAATCATATTTCACATTCATAACATCTGAGATGGACTTTCATAACCTCAGGATTTTTAGATTGGACGATTATAACCTGTAGATTAGACTTTTATAGCCTTTATATTTGACTGTTATAACCTATACATTGGACTGGAATAACCTCTAGTTGTTTAGATTTGACATTCATAACCTTGACCAGTCCAGTGCAGTCCAGACTCAGTGCCTTGTTTGTTCGGCAGAGGGGTGATGGAGGTGCAGACGATTGATGTCTACGTTCCTCTCAACAGTCAGTCACCTGTTGTCGCATCGTTGAGTGTTAACTCTGTTCATCATGGTTTCTTTCTCGTAGAGTTGCCGGCTCCTCTGTTGCCAACCTGCTTTCTCTTGGAACTGTGATGCCGGGCTGGCGCAGATGCCAACACAGTTTTTTTTCTGGAAAATCAGCAGGTGTCTCAGGTGTCATTTTTCAGCCATCACAATCGAACCCTTGTATGACTGAGCCCTTGGTGGAGCAGGTCCCATGTTTGGACCCACACTGAGCGTGCCACTGGCTGCACCAGTTCTTCTTGTTCGTTGCCATTCTCTGCTTGTTCTTGAAGAGATTCTTGAAAACACTCTGGTGGCACAATGGTCCACTGCGCTTGTCCACCACGACGGACTTGTTCTTGTTGCTCTCGGGTGGTAAAGGAATAACGAGAGCACAGAGTGTTCGTTAAAGGAGGCGTCTACTAGCTTATGAGGGTAAGGGATTGCAAGCACAGGCGTCTCATCCAGCATCAGTGTCATGACAAGTGCTCTTCAGAAACTCCTGGAATGGATTGTCTAGCAAGCCATGTCCAAGTATTATTGCCCATATAGTGTATTACATGTTTGGTTTTTTCCTGCCCCTGTAGATGCCCATCAAGGATTCTGCTTTGATAGCATTATTGCTAACCGCTGCGCCAACCAGAACTCTCAGCGCATGACCAAGACCCAGTGCTGCTGCACCACGGGACGCTGTTGGGCCAGAAACACGGTCCCCGAGGCTTGCCCCATCCAGGGAACAGGTAACGTCTAATATCACCAGACCTGTTCGGTGTTGGTTAGGTTTACTGGTCGAGTAACTGGTTACTTGGCTGTGTGTGTGTCGGTTTGTTTGTGTGTGTGCTGTCTTTCTAGAGGAGTACCAGATATTGTGTCAACAGGTCCAGCCCCTGGGTCCCTGGGGTCCTGACATTAGTGGACCTGACCCATTTCCTGGCCTCCCGAGACCAGTCGGTCCTGTCATTCCTGGACCAGGTGGACCTTTCATAACTGGACCAGGTGGACCTTTCATAACTGGACCAGGTGGACCTGTCATTACTGTACCAATTGGTCCTGGCTTACCTGGGCCGATTGTACCACCACTGCGTGTAAGACCAGGTAAGTACTGACATCACCATCATCAAAACTCAAACCCATGAGTTAGATTCTGCACTCAACCCATTAATGCAAAAACCCTGGAGAAGGACCAGTCACCTGACCTCCAAGACAAGAATCCCAACTTAAAATCAAATGATGACCAGACCAGTGTAGGTCCAAGGCCAGGCCCACAAAACACAGAGCCACTAGAGTTCAAGTCCCAGTTTAAGACTGGAACTTGAACTCCATTGGACTAAGACCAGAACCCCCAGTTCCACAATCTGTTAAGACTCCTGAAGCCCCAAGGCTGGTCACCAATCTTCTCCCAAAACCACAGAAAACTTGGACCAACCAATGAACTCTTTAAGTCTGGAACAAGACCATGAACAGCTCTTGGAAGTCAAGGCTAAGCTCAGAACCCCAAGTTCCCCTAATCTGTTAAGACTCCTGAAGCCCCAAGTTCCAGGATCCCAGAGTAAATAATATAGACAAAGTCCAGCTCAAACCAGAAAAAGGTCACAAGTCTTTTCCAAAAACCACAGAAGACCTGGACCAACCAGGTCCTAAACCAAAGACTAGGATCAGAACCTCCAAATACTGCAACTCTTCAAAAAGGGAAAATACCAGCTCATTCAAAACCAAGACACCAATCAACTCTTTAAGGCTGAAATAAGACCATGAACAGCTCTTGGAAGTCAAGACTAAGACCAGAACCCCCAGTTCCACAATCTGTTAAGACTCCTGAAGCCCCAAGTTCTAGGTTCCCAAAGTCCATCTCAAACCCAGAAAAAGTTCTAAAGGTCACCAGTCTTCCCCCAAAACCACAGAAAACTTGGACCAACCAGATCCTAAACCAAAGACTAGGATCAGAACCTCCAAATGCAACTCTTCAAAAAAGGGAAAAGACCAGCTCATTTACAACCAAGACACCAATGAACTCTTTAAGGCTGGAACTGTTAAGACTCCTGAAGCCCTAAGACCTGTCACCAGTCCTCCCCCAAAACCACAGAAAACTTGGACCAACTTGGAAAGACTAGGATTGGAAACTCCAAATACTGAAACTCATTCAAAACCCAGACACCAATTAACTCTTTGAATAAGACCATGAACAGCTCTTGAAATCCAAGACTAAGCCCAGAATCCCCAGTTCCATAATCTGTTAAGACTCCTGAAGCCCCAAGTTCCAGGCTCTCAAAGTAAATAATATAGACAAAGTCCAGCTCAAACCCAAAAAAAAGGCTGGACACCAATCTTCCCCCAAAACCACAGAAGACCTGGACCAACCAGGTCCTAAACCAAAGACTAAGCCCAGGACCCCCAGTTCCACAATCTGTTAAAACTCCAGAAGCCTCAAGTTCCAGGCTCCCAAAGTCCATCTCAAATCCAGAAAAAGATCAAAAGGTCACCAATCTTCCCCCAAAACCACAGAAGACCTGGACCACTTTTGTGAGGTCTTAGTTTTGATGTTTTCATCATTCTGGGTGATTGAGTAAAGATTGATTCAATCCATTCTGATCCAAGTCTGCAAAAGGTCACGGGGTCTGAATACTTTCCAAATCCAGCACACACATACACACACACACACACATACATACACACACACACACACACACACACACACACACACTCATGCTGAAACCCCTCTGTCTCCGTCAGACCTGCTTAACATCTCAAACCTGTGTGAAACCGTGACCAACCTGTGTTTGAACGGACGCTGCATTCCGACCCCTGGAAGTTACCGCTGCGAGTGCAACATGGGCTTCCGCCTGGATGACCGCAGTGCCTGTATCGGTCAGTACACACACACACACACACACACACAAATGAAAATATGAACTGTGAAATTCAATTTTTTCATTAACTTTGATGCGAGTTGTTTGGATGGTTTGGATGGTTTTAAAGTGAAAAGAAGTAAACAGTTCCATTTCCAACCGCTTTTCTTGGTAACGGTCAACGGGCTGAGAAGGTCAGCCCAGACTTCTCTACCCTCCTCCACTGATGTTTCCAAGCCTACAGTGAGATATAATCCCTAAAACAGGTCTTGGGTCCACCCTGGGGTCTTCATTCAGAGGTACGGACCTAGACGCACTCTAGTGGGAGCAACTAGGGCACATTCTTGTAAGATGCCCAAACCACCTCAACCAGCACCAGTTGTTTTGAAGGAGTAGTTTCTCTTCTCCGAGGCCCCACAGAGAGTAACCCTAGGTTCAGACCAGCAGCGATTTTTCACCTCGTCACCCAAATTGCAAATCACTCTTCGTTCACACTGGCAGCGCCATCACCTGTGGGCATTTGTATCTACAGAGTATCTACAGAGCGTCCAGAAAAGCAATCTGACCAATAAATCCTGGAGGGAAATTGATCGTCTATAAATCTCATCCCATAGTGCTTTTCCACCAAAAGGTTCTGGAACTGGTTCTGTTTGGGTTTCTTCGATCCTTGGTGTTTTTTTTAGAGAACCGACCTGCGTTTTCATCAGTTTTTGGGAACCAACCATGCGTCATCAACGGTGGGCGTTACACAACGAAAGTAAAGAGTAGTAACATGATGATGCCCACCGATGACGTCAAGAGTATTCTGTGGTGCCAGATTAGAACGTTAGTTCACTGTCTAGAACCTCTTTTTTTCGGTGGAAACACGCAGATCCGGTTCAAAAGGGGTTCGGTGGAAAAGGGGTACCTGTGTAGTCCATCAATGACTGTACAGTCATGACAAGAAAACTTCGTTCTTCACGATCGCTGCGTCTGTTCGTGGAAGTTTGATCCCGTGACAGTGAGACTACGGACCGTAGTCTTTCAGTGGCGATAAAACTCAACGGTCACTTCCTATTGGTTATCGCCACATGGCTTCAATCCTAATTTGCATAACATTAAAATTTGCTCAACTTTGGTCGCTGCAGGTCTGAACGTGTAGGGGTCAGACAGGGGGTTCTCAACCTGTGGACCGTAGGCCATTCGTATCCCTTGATATGCCAGGCACTAACGTGTGGGTGCGGGATGCCAGACCGGCTACCATTTTGGCTCCTTGTGGCTCCTGCCAAGCAGCGAGTCTGAGTTCCTAAAGAGCGATTCATTATTAAATGTGTGTGTTTAAGACGAGGACGAGTGTGATCGTGGTCCGTGTGTACACGGTCAGTGCATCAACATTCCCGGTTCCTACTACTGCCAGTGTCCTCCCGGCTTCCAGGCCACGGCCACTAGAACTGAGTGCAGAGGTGAGAGACATGAACACACACTAATAAACACACACTAATAAGCACACAAGCACACACTCCTACACACACACTTACCCCGGTGTTGTTTCTGCGCAGACGTGGACGAGTGTGTTGCTAACGGACGCATCTGTAATAACGGACGGTGTGTGAACACAGACGGCAGTTTCCACTGTGTGTGTAACGCCGGGTTTGAGCTCACCGCTGATGGCAAAAACTGTAGAGGTAAGATCAACCAGCACCAGCACAAGCACATGCTCTTACACTGTACAGCCAAATGTATGTGGACACCCCTTGGGAACATTGTTTTAGATATGAGATTATGACCAAACCGACTTTTACCAAAACCAAGACTGGACCCAGACCCAAAACTCACAGCGAGCAGAGCAAGACTTGCCCAGAGACACTCAAGACCAAGACTTCAGAAGATCCAGATTCTTAAGCCTAGACCAGGCAGGCTGCTAAGTACCATAAAAAAACGATAACTTCTCAAGGAACCTCAAACATCCAAGATTACTGCACATGTAGACCAAAGCCAGATCCACCAAAACTTAAACTCAGACCAATACCAGATCCTCATTTTATGAGCTCCCAAATCACGTACAAAGACCAACCAGACCTTAAGGTGTCAGAGACAAGAGCTTCCTAAGAATCGTTTAATACCATCATCACTTTCCAAGCTCCAGACCACCCAAAAAGCCTGACCTTAATGCTGGTAAAAACAAGACCTCCTTCAAGACCAGACCTTCCAGGACAAACACCCCAATAAGACCAAAACCCCAAATGCAGATCAAGACCAGACCTTCCAAGACAAACACCCCAATAAGACCAAAACCTCAAATACAGATCAAAACCAGACTTTTAGGACAAACAACCTCAAATGCGGTTAAAGACTGAAACTTCCAGGACAAACACCCCAATAAGACCAAAGACCCAAATACAGATCAAGACCAGACCTTCCAGGATAAACACCCCATTTTAACCAAAACCCCAAATGTAGATCAAGACCAAAACTTTCAGGACAAACAACCCAGTAAGACCAAATACCCAAATGCGGATAAAGACCAGATCTACCAGGACAAACAACCCAATAAGACCAAAGACCCAAATGTAGATCAAGACCAGACCTTCCAGGACAAACACTCCAATAAGACCAAAACCCCAAGTACAGATTAAGACCAGACCTTCAGGACAAACAACCCAATAAGACCAAAAACCCAAATGCAGATCAAGACCAGACCTTCCAGGACAGACATTCCAATAAGATTGAAGACCCAAATGCAGATCAAGACCAGACCTTCCAAGACAAACACCCCTATAAGACTAAAACCTCAAATACAGATCAAAACCAGACTTTTAGGACAAACAACCTCAAATGTGGTTAAAGACTGAAACTTCCAGGACAAACACCCCAATAAGACCAAAGACCCAAATACAGATCAAGACCTGAACTTACAGGACTAACACATCAATAAAACCAAGGTCCCAAACACTTCCAGGACAAACATTCCAGTAAAACCAAAGACCCAAATGCAGATCAAGACCAGACCTTCCAGGATAAACACCCCAATTTAACCAAAACCCCAAATGCAGATCAAGACCAGTCCTTCCAGGACAGACATCCCAGTAAGACCAAAGACCCAAATACAGATCAAGACCAGATCTACCAGGACAGACACCCCCCAATTGCGGTTAAAGACCAGATCTACCAGGACAAACAACCCAGTAAGACCAAAGACCAGACCTTCCAGGACAGACATCCCAATAAAACCAAACCACAAATGCAGATCAAGACCAGACCCAAAACTCAGACCCAAAACTCAGACCCAGTACAGAGCAGTTGCTGGTTCTTTTCTCAGATGTTGTTTCACAGTAGGGTTGATCTTCATGGTTTCTGTCTCAGTTCTTCTTCATGTTAAGCTCTACAGGATTGGCATCGCAGGCCAGTGGAGTCTCAGAACTAGAGACGTCAGTCATCTGTACTCATTAGAATAATAGGCCACGCCCACAGTATCCAGCATTGTTTTCATGTTGCTCTGATGATTTATCAGAGTTGGTTGTTTGTTCTACATTCCCTGGCGCTGTCGTTGGCGAGGCAGGCCGGTTCTCAGGGTACTGCCTCTTTCCTCCCGCCGGCGCTTATGAGCGTGTCGGTAAATAAGAGGACTCAGGAGAGCGCCGTGGATCCAGTTGTATGGATTCAATTGAGTTTTTATTGAGTCTTTCTCCGGAACGTTGGGGTTCAGGGAACAGTCAGGGAGGGTAAACAACGGCAGATCCGTACGCACAAACAAACACAAGCAACGGGATCAGAGAGCAGGAGCTCTGTACAGCCATGAGCTAGCGCGTGAGAAACCGCAGACTAGCGTTCCTCAGACTCACAAAAACAAATGAACCGACGTCGAGAGTCGAGCGGCTGGTAAACACGGAGCTAACGAGTACACTATACAGACAAAAGTATTGGGACGCTCCCTTTTAATGACTGAATTAAGGTGTTTCAGCCACAGTAGCTGCTAACAGCTGGAATAAATTAATTATTTAGGAAATTATATGCTCCTGACTTTGCACCAACAGTTTAGGGAAGGACCTTTCCTGTTCCGGCATGGAGAAAAGCGTCCTGCACAGAGCCCCACTCAACAGCTCTGGGATGAACCGGAACATCAACTGATCAGTCAATACTGCCATCTTTTGACTGAACGGGCACAAATTCCCATACACAGACACACTCCAACATCTTGTGAGAAGCGTCCAAATACTTTTGACCGTATAGTGTAGTTCTCAACTTGTATAACTACACCAAATACATGCTTGCACACACACAATCACCAATCTGAGTAAACGTATTTAAACTCATACCAAATACATGCTTGTACACACACAATCACCTATCTGAGCAAAAGTATCCACACTCATCACAAATACATTCTTGCACACACACAATTACCTATCTGAGCAAAAGTATTCACACTCACAAATACATTCTTGCACACACACAATCACCTATCTGAGCAAAAGTATTCACACTCACAAATACATACTTGCACACACACAATCACCTATCTGAGCAAAAGTATTCACACTCACAAACACATACTTGCACACACACAATCACCTATCTGAGCAAAAGTATTCACACTCACAAACACATGCTTGTACACACACAATCACCTATCTAAGCAAATGTATTCACACTCATCACAAATACATGCTTGTACACACTTTTGACCATATAGCGCAGTTCTCAACTTTGGGTTGACAGTATCAGCCAGGTGGGGATGAATTTACTGATTATGAGGGGTGTCCACATACTTTTGGCCATCTAGTACTCATGCTATTAAGTGTCACAAAAGCAGAAAATGTTGAGAATTGATTGCATGATGTATGTGTGTATGTGTGTGTGTGTGTGTGTGTGTGTGTGCTCAGATATGGACGAGTGTAAGATCAATAACATCTGTCTGAACGGGATGTGCATCAACGATGACGGCAGCTTCAAGTGCATCTGCAAACCCGGGTTCCAGCTCGACGTCACCGGGCGTTTCTGTTTGGGTAGGAAACAACACGATCTGGTATTCCGATACTGCCTGATGTTTGTTGTTAAGGTTACCCAGCACCTATATCACCCAACAACCTGCCACCTTAAGTAAATAATAATTCCACCTTTAGCAGTGAGGACTGAATGTGAGCATGTCTGAGACCCGGGCAGTGAGCTGGCAGTGGTGTGCCAGTTGGACTGGCATGGTGAAAGATTTGTGTAGTCTAGTGAGGAACTTGGATTTTCCTGTGTGTAATACACACACACACACACACACACACACACTAGCATGGTGTTTGGATTGGAGAGAACCTGTGTGTGCTGGATGATCACTCACACATGTTATTGATACTAATTAACCTCCAGTTAACGAAGCGTCGGAGGTGATCAGAATCGTTATGGTTCTCACACTCAGGTCTCGGGGTTCATCATTACAGGAACCATCACACGTGCGAGTCCGATACACTCCACACGGGTCCTGAGAGTCCTCTAGACTCTGGTTGCTGGTTCCAGTCCCAGCACTGCCAGGTTCCCTCTGTTGGACCCCTGAGTAAAGCCTGTAGTCCTCAGTATCGTGGATTATTTATGGTCACAAGTGTAAAGGGTTTGGAACAAAGCATCCACTCAATGTCATGAACTACATTTCCCAGAGTGCTTTGTGCTGCTTACTTTATCCATCACAATATGGCAGCATGGAGTATAGTCACATAAAAATAAATATATATTAAAAATATACATACATACATATATATATATATATATATATATATATATATATATATACAGTGTATCACAAAAGTGAGTACACCCCTCACATTTCTGCAGATATTTAAGTATATCTTTTCATGGGACAACACTGACAAAATGACACTTTGACACAATGAAAAGTAGTCTGTGTGCAGCTTATATAACAGTGTAAATTTATTCTTCCCTCAAAATAACTCAATATACAGCCATTAATGTCTAAACCACCGGCAACAAAAGTGAGTACACCCCTAAGAGACTACACCCCTAAATGTCCAAATTGAGCACTGCTTGTCATTTTCCCTCCAAAATGTCATGTGATTTGTTAGTGTTACTAGGTCTCAGGTGTGCATAGGGAGCAGGTGTGTTCAATTTAGTAGTACAGCTCTCACACTCTCTCATACTGGTCACTGAAAGTTCCAACATGGCACCTCATGGCAAAGAACTCTCTGAGGATCTTAAAAGACGAATTGTTGCGCTACATGAAGATGGCCAAGGCTACAAGAAGATTGCCAACACCCTGAAACTGAGCTGCAGCACAGTGGCCAAGATCATCCAGCGTTTTAAAAGAGCAGGGTCCACTCAGAACAGACCTCGCGTTGGTCGTCCAAAGAAGCTGAGTGCACGTGCTCAGCGTCACATCCAACTGCTGTCTTTGAAAGATAGGCGCAGGAGTGCTGTCAGCATTGCTGCAGAGATTGAAAAGGTGGGGGGTCAGCCTGTCAGTGCTCAGACCATACGCCGCACACTACATCAAATTGGTCTGCATGGCTGTCACCCCAGAAGGAAGCTTCTTCTGAAGTCTCTACACAAGAAAGCCCGCAAACAGTTTGCTGAAGACATGTCAACAAAGGACATGGATTACTGGAACCATGTCCTATGGTCTGATGAGACCAAGATTAATTTGTTTGGTTCAGATGGTCTCAAGCATGTGTGGCAGCAATCAGGTGAGGAGTACAAAGATAAGTGTGTCATGCCTACAGTCAAGCATGGTGGTGGGAATGCCATGGTCTGGGGCTGCATGAGTGCAGCAGGTGTTGGGGAGTTACATTTCATTGAGGGACACATGAACTCCAATATGTACTGTGAAATACTGAAGCAGAGCATGATCCCCTCCCTCCGGAAACTGGGTCGCAGGGCAGTGTTCCAGCATGATAATGACCCCAAACACACCTCTAAGACGACCACTGCTTTATTGAAGAGGCTGAGGGTAAAGGTGATGGACTGGCCAAGCATGTCTCCAGACCTAAACCCAATAGAACATCTTTGGGGCATCCTCAAGCGGAAGGTGGAGGAGCGCAAAGTCTCGAATATCCGCCAGCTCCGTGATGTCGTCATGGAGGAGTGGAAAAGCATTCCAGTGGCAACCTGTGAAGCTCTGGTAAACTCCATGCCCAGGAGAGTTAAGGCAGTTCTGGGAAATAATGGTGGCCACACAAAATATTGACACTTCAGGAACTTTTACTAAGGGGTGTACTCACTTTTGTTGCCGGTGGTTTAGACATTAATGGCTGTATATTGAGTTATTTTGAGGGAAGAATAAATTTACACTGTTATATAAGCTGCACACAGACTACTTTTCATTGTGTCAAAGTGTCATTTTGTCAGTGTTGTCCTATGAAAAGATATACTTAAATATCTGCAGAAATGTGAGGGGTGTACTCACTTTTGTGATACACTGTATATATATATATATATATAAATATAAATGAGAACACATTTGTATTATATTGTAATAATCATAATAATAATGTACAAAATTATATATATATAAATAAAATACATATAATAATCTATAATATATCTAAATATATAAATAATATACAAATAATCTTAAAAACGTATACCTATAAAAATTAGATATGTAAATATATATGTATATATGTATATGTAAACATTTTAAATAATAAATTTAAAAATATTGATATTTTTAAAAAATCAATAAAGTATTTTATATAAAATATTATACCTGTACATCCAAATAAATGAAAAATATACATAAAAATATACACACGGGGAGAACATGCAAACTCCACACAGAAAGGACCTGGACCGCCCCACCTGGGAATCGAACCCAGGACCTTCTTGCTGTGAGGCGACAGTGCTACCCACTTAGCCACCGTGCCGCCCATATAAAAATATGTAATTATATACATATATATAAACTAAAATACATAAACACAAAATTAGAAATAAAAATGTATTTGTATATAAATGTAGATAGAAATAAATGTTTATATATATATAATTCTATATCATTTTAAAGTACATAAAAATATGTAAGTATATATATATAAATAAAAACATATAAGTATGTATATATGTATTTATAAATAAATATATAAAATCTGTAAATATGTATAAACATTATGTATAAATGTTATATATTCAGGAGAAATAACTAGAACAATAAATAACATCATAAACACCAAATTTAATACTAGAACATTTTTCTGTGTGTGTGTTTGTGTGTGTGTGTGTGTGTGTGTGTGTGTGTGTGTGTGTAGACATGGATGAGTGTGGGACCACAGGAATGTGTATGAACGGACGCTGTGTGAACACCGAGGGCTCGTACAGGTGTGAGTGTATGCCCGGACTGGCCGTGGGTCTGGACGGGCGCACGTGTCTGGGTACGTCTCACTTTTACTCAATCATCTGATCAGATTAATCAATATTTATGATCATTGATCTCACTTATTCTCTCTCTCTCTCTCTCTCTCTCTCTCTCACACACACACACACACACACTGTTCCTCAGACACACACATGCGCAGTACCTGTTACGGTGGGTATAAGCGTGGGCAGTGTGTGCACCCATTATTCGGTGCCCTGACTAAATCTGGGTGCTGCTGTGCAAACCCGGAGTACGCGTTCGGAGAACCATGCCAACCGTGCCCACCTCAGACCTCAGGTAACACACACACACACACACACACACACACACACACAGTCAGTAAACACATACTTGCACACACATAATCACCCATCTGAGCAAAGATTCACAGTCCTACCAAATACATACTTGCTCACACACAATCACCTATCCGAGCGAACGTATTTACACTTCTACCAAATACATGCTTGCACACACACAGTCATCTATCTAAGTTAACATATTTATAGTCGGACCAAATACATACTTGCACACACACAATCACCTATCTGAGCAAACGTATTCACACTTCTACCAAATACATACTTGCACACACACAGTCATCTATCTAAGTTAACATATTTATAGTCGGACCAAATACATACTTGCACACACACAATCACCTATCTGAGCTGTTTTGGTGGGTTTAATTGTGGCTGAGGGGTGTAGAGTTACTCTCCCCTGTTCCCCAGTAGCAGTACATCGACCTAAATCCTGATCAAGTTAGGGGTTGAATGATTCAGTCGAACTCCGCCCTTAATGACATCACAAAGCCTGTCCACTGGAAACGTGGCACCCAAGAGTCTAAAAACTCTGGAATCAAACGATCTGTGTGTGGTGTGTTTTATTTTCTAGCTGAGTTTGCCGCCCTGTGTCCAAGTGGAGTTGGTACCACCACTGATGGCATAGGTAAGAAAATACCCCACACACACCTCCCAGCCCCAAACACCCACACGCACATATAGTTTAACAGTGTAATATTGTGTGTGTGTGTGTGTGTGTGTTGCAGATATTAACGAGTGTGCACTGAATCCCGACATCTGTCCGAACGGCAAGTGTGAGAACATGCTGCGAACCTACAAGTGTAACTGTAATCAAGGGTACGAGGTGGACCTGGCGGGGAAACAGTGCATCGGTGTGTGTTCTCTCTCTCTCAAACACACACACACACACACACACACACACACGAAGTTCTTTACATCTCCTCTGTTGCACAACCCCCACCTTGTGCAGGCCACTTTTATTCACCTGCCAGGGGTGGAGTCTCACAGCAATTTTGCCAAGACCAGCCAGCAGAGGTCGCATTTGCAGCAGCACTGAGGAACCTGTCGACCTTCCTCTCTGAGACACGTTTGCGTCTTCTGGACGCCTGGCCAAGACCTTCAGGTCAAGACCTCAAAACTAAAGTAGTAGTTCATTTTACAGACCATGGTTCCACCCAATTGCCCAGAGGTCCACTTTTACATCCCTGCAGCATGACCGACAGCGCACCATCACCTCATATTCCAACAAGAATCAAGGAATACCAGCCAGTCAGTGGTAACATGGCACTATGCTAAACCAATACCAGCCCTACACCCTCACCGGTGTGGCGCAGAAGTCTAATATGTGAACCACCACTAAGAGTTTGAAACGAATGGTCCTACCAGTCTGACCAGGGGCTCAACAGACACAACTGGTCATGACTGGCAGTGAGACTTACTGTCTGATTGGTTGTCTGATGGTGGAAATCCACTGCCGGCTGGTGGAAAGTAGTGCAGGTTGGTGCTAGAAGGTCAACGTTACTGGACATTGAAGCCTAATGTACACTTGTGTGTGTGTGTGTGTGTGTATCAGATGTGGACGAGTGTTTGAGGAACAGGTTCCTGTGTGAGAACGGTTTTTGCAGGAACACTCCGGGCAGCTTCACCTGCCAGTGTTTGGATGGTTTCATCTTCCAGCCTGAGACGGAAGTGTGTGAGGGTGAGTTGAACCCACCACCACCACCCCCCCTCAAACAAACACTTAGAACCCACAACCGAAAGCTCAGAACCCCCCAAATGAACACCAAAACTCCCACTTAAAAACTTGAAACCCCCAAACACTCGGAACTCACAACCCAACATTTAGAACTCACAATCTAAGAACCCCAACTGAGAATGTAGAACCCCAAAGGAGCACTTAGAACCCACAACCCAACACTCAGAACCCACAACCCTCAGCCCTACACTTAAACCCAAAATCCAACACAACCCAACTGAGCACTGAAAAACTTGGGGTTGGCGCCCCAAATGAAAATGTGAAACCCCCAAACGAAGACTTAGAACCCAAAACCTAACACTTAGAACACAGAGATGTTCACAAGTCACAAAATACGAGTCCAAGTCAAGATAATCCACACAAAACATATATTATAAATGTAGAGTAGAAATAAAGAAATAATCTGTAAGTTCAGATAAAAACAACAACAGATTAGCGAGTGTATTTAGCTGTTTTACTTCGTGCCTTTACTTTCCTCCTCATTGTGTAAATGAATGTAATTTCTGTAACAAGAAGGTTCCAGTTAAAAGCTTCAACTGATACGTTTTGTTTTTATTACAGAACAAAAGCGCTCGATAAATCACAGCACAGCGGCCAAAATCCCAAACACAGCAAAAACGATCATGACCGCTGCTTACCTGAGCTTCTGTTCTTCCAGATGCTATTACATTTATAAGCGTGCGTCCCATTAGGAACAGAATCCGTTATTTTGTAAATGTGCTTATAATTAAAAACCTCCAAACTTTTCCCGGTGGTGAAGTAAAACAGGAAGTGGTTAGAAAGCCGATCGAGCGTTTCATTACCACGTCATCTGTGTGACGCAAACTGAATAAATGCAGATAACAGCATTTGTTACTAACAATTACAATCAGAAGCTCTGATTGGTTCAGAAAGCGTCTTTCAACCATTAGCACCGATTCTGTAGGAGCGTTCCATTCACCCCGGTCGTTCCTGTGAAGTGCACTACGTAGGGTATTCCACCATTTTAAGTGAGATTCCGATCCAAAGGTAACGAGAATGTTCAAATGAAGTGAACTTCAGACTGTGTAGGGAGTAGGGAGCGACGCTTCATCACTACACCGGAAGCTGCTGGAACATTTACACATTGTGTGTGTTCAAAAACCTAGTGAGCTGCCTTGCTGTCTTACTGCCTACACAGGCAGCTGCCTCAGTAGAGAGGATTCTAATAAGTCAGTGACTTATAAGTCAGGTTGTTCGAACGCACTACTTAGACAGCGATTCCATCGGGTTTCGCATTTTGCGTTTAGCATCTTGCCATTAAAACCAATAAACTGAGGTAGCACAGCACGCTAACGTTAATATAACATTTCCCTTCAGGTACCGATAACGGTTAAATTTCCTGACAAGCTCGAACTTGCAAATAAAAACACTCTGTACAGGTTTATACAAGTTAAAAATCAGTAATATTTTATTTACGTTTGAAAATAACTCCATTCGTTTCTCCGCCCCGTCAGCCATGTTTATTTTTCTCTGAGAGAAGAGCATCCGACCTGCAATGAATGCTGGGATTGCCTTGATCACTAAGGCAGCATCGGATGCTCACTCGTTCTTGAGCCAAAATAACATTTAAATATTAAGATGCCTCAGTAGTGAGGATTTTAAGGCATCTAGGATTTGGAACAGCCTCCTTCTCGGGAGCGCAGCACAGGATGACGTAAAATGCGTCTATGTAGAGAGAGAGCTAGCTTTTCCAACACACCCGGAGCGTTATTATTATTATTATTATTATTATTATTATTATTATTATTATTAGAGCAGAAAATGACATGATCAGAATGATGTTGGATCATGTATATATATATATATATATATATATATATATATACAGTATATTTAATTGTCAAACGTTACTAATGTTAACACATGCTGACGCTAGCGACTCTTGTTGTTTACGAGTCATTTGTTTGCGAGTCATGAGTCGAGTCCGAGTCGTTTGAAACGAGTCCGAGTCGAGTCTAAAGTCGCTGTGTGTCGCTGTGTGTGCGAAAATGTAGAACCCCTAAACAAACACGTTGAACCCAAAACCTAACACTTAGAACACTTAGAACCTCCAGCGGAAGACTGAAAAACACACAAGCTAACTGACAGAACCCACAACTGACAGAACTCCCAACCTGACACTCATGACCCCTAGCTGAAAACTTACCTCCCAACCACAAAACTTAGAACCCATACAGAACACACCTCACCCTTACGGAACCTTCTCATCAAAAATCCATATCTGTAGAACCTTTACTGAGTTTTTAAACACTGTGTGTGTGTGTGTGTGTGTGTGTGTGTGTGTGTGTGTGTGTGTGTGTGTGTGTAGATATTAACGAGTGCCTGTCGAACCCCTGTGTGAATGGAAACTGTAGAAACAACGTGGGCAGCTTCACCTGCGAGTGTTCCACCGGGAGCACACTGGACGTGACCAAGACTCAGTGTATCGGTACGTACACACACACACACACACACACACACACAGAAACTTAGAAGCAGTAGTTTGAACGTTGTGTGTCCTGTGTGTGTGTGTGTGTGTGTGTGTAGAGACGAGTAAGAGTACGTGTTGGTTGAAGGTGGTGAACAATATGTGTGAGGTCAACATTAATGGAGCGACGCTGAGGTCGGAGTGCTGCGCTACACTCGGTGTAGCGTGGGGGTCACCGTGTACACAGTGTGAACCAGGTACACACACACACACACACACACACACACACAGGGTACTAAACAGGGTCCTACATGTACACCAAGTTATGTTACCTCAGTGGAATTTAACAGCGAGGTGTTCCTGTCCCCAGATTTACACTGTCCAAGAGGACACAGCCGAGGAAAAGGAACAGTGTGTCAAGGTAACACACACACACTCACACGCACACACTCGTGTTGTGTGCTTCTGTGTATTAACCTGTCCTGTTTTCTGCTCCCAGATGTGGACGAGTGTGTGGTGTTTCCCGGTGTGTGTATCAACGGGAAGTGTGTGAACACGGCCGGATCGTTCTACTGTCAGTGTCCTACTGGAATGACCATCGACTCATCTGGGAGAACCTGCATCGGTCAGTGTGTGTGTGTGTGTGTGTGTGTGTGTGTGTGTGTGTGTGTGTGAAACTAAGCAAACATAGAAGCTATATGTAAGTTTGTGTTTGTGTTTGTGTGTGTGTGTGTGTGTGTGTGAAACTAAGCAAACGTAGAAGCTATATGTGTGTGTGTGTGTGTGTGTGTGTGTGTGTGTGTGTGTGTGTGTGTGTGTGTGTGTGTGTGTGAAACTAAGCAAACGTAGAAGCTATATGTAAGTGTGTGTGTGTGTGTGTGTGTGTGTGTGTGTGTGTGTGTGTGTGTGAAACTAAGCAATTGTAAAAGCTGTATGTATGTGTGTGTGTGTGTGTGTGTGTGTGTGTGTGTGTGTAGATCTGCGTACCGAGCAGTGTTTCCTATCTCATGTGGACGAGCGATGTGGAGCGCCCATCCCCGGGCGCCACCGTGTGGAGGCCTGTTGCTGTTCAGTGGGCGTGGCCTGGGGTCCAGAGTGTGACGAGTGTCCTGAAAAAAACACAGAAGAATTTACCCGGCTGTGCCCTCGAGGTCCGGGGTTCTCTCACCGCGGCGACTTCATCAACGGAAAGCCCTTCCTTAAAGGTGGAGTACTGTTTAGTACCTCTAATTCTACTTCCTCAGAATTAGTCCTCAAGCAGAAGGTTAGAGTCCTCAACCAGAGGTTAGAGTCCTCAGCCAGAGGGTTAGAGTCCTCAATCAGAAGGTTAGAGTCCTCAATCAGAAGGTTAGAGTCCTAAACCAGAGGGTTAGAGTCCTCAATCAGAAGGTTAGAGTCCTCAACCAGAGGGTTAGAGTCCTCAATCAGAGGGTTAGAGTCCTCAATCAGAGGGTTAGAGTCCTCAATCAGAGGTTTAGAGTCCTCAATCAGAGGGTTAGAGTCCTCAATCAGAGGGTTAGAGTCCTCAATCAGAAGGTTAGAGTCCTCAATCAGAGGGTTAGAGTCCTCAATCAGAAGGTTAGAGTCCTCAATCAGAAGGTTAGAGTCCTCAATCAGAGGGTTAGAGTCCTCAATCAGAAGGTTAGAGTCCTCAATCAGAAGGTTAGAGTCCTCAATCAGAGGGTTAGAGTCCTCAATCAGAAGGTTAGAGTCCTCAATCAGAAGGTTAGAGTCCTCAATCAGAAGGTTAGAGTCCTCAATCAGAAGGTTAGAGTCCTCAATCAGAAGGTTAGTGTCCTCAATCAGAGGGTTAGAGTTCTCAATCAGAAGGTTAGAGTCCTCAAGCAGATGGTTAGTCCTCAAACAGAAGGTTAGAGTCCTCAATCAGAGGGTTAGAGTCCTCAATCAGAAGGTTAGAGTCCTCAATCAGAGGGTTAGAGTCCTCAATCAGAAGGTTAGAGTCCTCAATCAGAGGGTTAGAGTCCTCAAACAGAATGTTAGAGTCCTCAATCAGAGGGTTAGAGTCCTCAATCAGAGGGTTAGAGTCCTCAATCAGAAGGTTAGAGTCCTCAATCAGAGGGTTAGAGTCCTCAATCAGAGGGTTAGAGTTTACGATACATGAAGGGCGTGTCTCAAAGTTTGAAGACCAGTGATTGATGTTCATCATCCCTGCATCCTCCCAACAGTCAGTGACCCCTCTGTGATGAGCTTAATCTTCTCTTCTCAGATATAAACGAGTGTAAGATGATCCACAACCTCTGTACCAACGGGAAGTGCAGGAACACCATCGGCAGTTTCCGCTGCAAGTGTAACAGTGGCTTCGACCTGGACTCCACCGAGAGGAACTGTACAGGTGAGCTCACCTCTACACACAGGTGAGACGTGGAGGTGGGTGTAGATGTCAGTCCTTCACCTGAAGTGTGTGTGTGTGTGTGTGTGTGTGTGTGTGTGTGTGTGTGTGTGTGTGTGTGTGTACAGACATCGATGAGTGTGCCATCTCCCCGGATCTGTGTGGTCACGGCACGTGTGTGAACACGGCGGGTGATTTCGAGTGTGAGTGTTTCCCCGGGTACGAGAGTGGAGTCATGATGATGAAGAACTGCATGGGTGAGAGAGAGCACGACACAACGTTTCACTGACCAATCAGGTTACAGGTGATAATATAACCTGAGTTTTATAACGTGTGTGTGTGTGTGTGTGTGTGTGTGCAGATATTGATGAGTGTGAGGTAAACCCTCTGCTCTGTCGAGGTGGTGATTGTATCAACAGTGAGGGAAGCTTCCAGTGTGTTTGTCCAATCGGTCATCAGGTCTCTTCTGACGGAACCGCCTGCCTCGGTCAGTGTGTTATAATAATAATAATAATCATAATCATAATCATAATAATAATAATAATCATAATAATAAATATAATAATAATAATAATAATTAATCATTAATAATAACAATAATAATAATAAATATAATAATAAATATAATAATATAATAATAATAATAAATATAATAATAAATATAATAATATAATAATATAATAATAATAATAATTAAATAATAATAATAATAATAAATATAATAATAATGATAACAACAATAATAATAACAATAATAAATATAATAATAATAAATATAATAATAATAAATAATATTAATAATAATAAATATAATAATAATAATAATAATAAATATAATAATAATTAATAATGACAATAATAATAATAACAATAATAATAAATATAATAATAATAATAATACCAATAATTAATATTAATAATAATAAATATAATAATATTAATAATACTAATACTACTACTAATATTAATAATAATAATAATAACAATAATAACAATAATAATAATAATAATATTAGTAAAATAATAATAATAATATTAATAATAATTAAAAATTATAATATTAATTATAGTAATAATAATAATTAATAATAATAATGATATCATTATCATTATATTATTATTTATATTACTCTTTTTATTTTATCATTAAAACTATTATACTTTTAGATTAACAACAATAGTAATAGTAATAACAATAAAATAATAATGAAAATTACCACTATTAAATGATTATTTATACGTTTTTATGTTACATAAAATATGTTTTCATTATAAAATTAATAATAATAATAAAACAATAATACTGATAATAGTATAAATTATTTTTAAATAATAATAATAATAGTAGGATGATTCATAATTCAAATAATTTTTATAATTATATTATTTTTCACATTATTACTATTGTTGTTTTTATTATTTTATTATTATTTATACTACTCCTACTATTATTATTAATAATAGTAATAATAAATATTAACATCATTATTAATAATACTTTTTTATTATTGTTTATTATTAAATTTTATTATTGTTGTTTTTGTACAATATTATTATATTCTTATTATTTATTATTATTAAATATAATTATCATTTTTTTTATTGTATAACTAATGTTTATTTTTATGGTTTTACATTATTATTAAATACTACTTTATTTATTATTATTAGTAGTAATAATATTAATGGTGTCCGTGTTTAACATTTTTTCTTAGTTGTAATTTTTTCATCATTATTCTGTGGGTTTTTGTTTGTATTTCACTGTTTTTATCATTCTTTTGTATTTTAATTTTTTTCACTCTTGCTGTTGAATGTTGTTAGACGTGTCAGATACTTCTGATCTTTGTTCCTGTATTTTGTCTCCATGGTTAAGCTTGCTGTCTGGTCCGGTTGTAATAGTGTGTATGTGCGTGTGTGTGTGTGTGTGTGTGTAGACATTAATGAGTGTGAGTTGAGTGATAAGCTCTGTAGGAACGGACAGTGTGTGAACATGATTGGACGATATCAGTGTTCCTGTAACACCGGCTACAAATCTACTGAGGACCTAATTTCCTGCGTTGGTGAGACACACACACACACACACACACACACACACACACACACACACACACACACGCACACTAACACACACGCACACTAACACAAACACACTCACACACTCTCTCTCTGGTGGACTTTTTACATTAAATAAATGTCTCTCTCTCTCTCGCTCTCTCTCTGTGGTAGATATTGATGAATGTACCATCCTGAACGGAGGCTGTGAAACCACCTGTACCAACTCAGAGGGCAGTTACGAGTGTAGCTGTCGCCGTGGATACGCACTGATGCCTGACCAACGCAGCTGTACCGGTCAGAGAGCACACACACACACACACACACACACACACACACAAACACACACACACACACACACACACACACACACACACTAAACGAAGAGTTCAAGCAATCAAGTCCATCTCGGTGTGGGCTCATATTCATGTGTGTGTGTGTGTGTGTGTGTGTGTGTGTGTGTGTGTGTGTGTGTGTGTGTGTGTGTGTGTGCAGACATCGATGAGTGTGAGGAGAGTCCGGATATCTGCGACGGCGGTCAGTGCACAAACATTCCTGGCGAGTACCAGTGTCTCTGCTACGATGGGTTCATGTCCTCCGAAGATATGAAGACCTGCCTGGGTAACACACACACACACAAACACACACAAACACACACACATTCACACACACATATTCACACACATACTAACACACACACACATACTAACACACACACACATACTAACACACACTAACACACACTCACATGCACACACACACACACACACACACACTCACTCACTCACACACATGCACTCACACACACACACATTCACACACACATATTCACACACATACTAACACACACACACACATACTAACACACACTAACACACACTCACATGCACACACACACACACACACACTCACTCACTCACACACACACACACAAACACACACATACACTCACACACACACAAACACACACACATATTCACACAAACATATTCACACACATACTAACACACACACACACATACTAACACACACTAACACACACTCACATGCACACACACACACACACACACACTCACTCACTCACACACACACACACAAACACACACATACACTCACACACACACAAACACACACACATATTCACACAAACATATTCACACACATACTAACACACACACATACTAACACACACTAACACACTCACATGCACACACACACACACACACACACACACACACACAAACACTCACACACACACAAACACACACACATATTCACACACACATATTCACACACATACTAACACACACACACATACTAACACACACTAACACACTCACATGCACACACACACACACACACACACACACACAAACACACACACATATTCACACAAACATATTCACACACATACTAACACACACACATACTAACACACACTAACACACTCACATGCACACACACACACACACACACACACACACAAACACACACATACACTCACACACACACAAACACACACACATATTCACACACACATATTCACACACATACTAACACACACACACATACTAACACACACTAACACACACACATATTCACACACATACTAACACACACACACATACTAACACACACTAACACACACTCACATGCACACACACACACACACTCACTCACTCACTCACACACACACACACACACACACAAACACACACACATATTCACACACACTAACACACTCACATGCACACACACACACACACAAACACACACATACACTCACACACACACACAAACACACACACATATTCACACACACATATTCACACACATACTAACACACACACACACATACTAACACACACTCACATGCACACACACACTCACTCACTCACACACACACACACTCACAAACACACATACTAACACACACACATACTAAAACACACACACACACACACACACACATCACTGTTCAGTATAAGCACAAGAACAAATAGCAACGACAGTGAGTGGCAGGTAGGGGGAGCCAAAATTCAGCCCTGGCAGCCACAAATATGAGATCAAAGACGGTGTGATTCCAGGATCAAAGCCCTGTCTGAGCGACAGGTTGGTATGACAACGCCAGCTACTCAGTCCACACATCACAACCTCAAAAACTCTCCCAAAAACATCAGCCTGGGAGAAAGAGGTCGTGCTAATGAGCAACCGGGTCTGCCCGCACCTCCCTCAGCGGGCGTGGCAGGTCCGGATGTCACAGCAAGGCCAACACATGTGTTCTAATGTGTGTGTGTGTGTGTGTGTGTGTGTGTGTGTTTTAGACGTGGACGAGTGTGACCTGAACCCGAACATCTGTCTGAGCGGGAAGTGTGAGAACACCAAAGGATCGTTCATCTGTCACTGCGAGCTCGGCTACTCTGTCAGGAAAGGAACCACCGGCTGTACAGGTACGTGTACAAATCGAGGGCTAGGGGCCTTAATCAGGGGCCCAACGCTGGTGACCTGGGGGAGGGGGGCTTGAACCAGCAACGTTCAGATCTGCTCAGTCTCTTAACTGCTGGTATCACTTGAATGGACAGAATCACCATTCTCACCATCGATCTACACTCAGTTACCCAGAATGCCTGAGATGTGTCTGGTTCTCACCTGGACTCCACCGGTCATGATGGAAGCTAGAAGATTGGGAACTAGAGCTTCAGTTCCTCAAGGATGTTTTGGTGAAGTGAGGTCAAGAATATCATTGGGTGTGGCTGCGATTACAAGTCAGGTCTGTTGGCGCCATCACCAGGCTACGATTGATGCTACGATTGATGCTACGATGAAACCCTTGGTCTGGTCAGTAGCCACGTATGGATGTGAAGCCTGGACGCTGAAGAAAGGGACAGAAAGACGCTTTCAGACTGGTGCACATCTCCTGGAGGAAGATGATCACCACTGAGCGATGTGCACGAGACGTCCAGAGCAGGGAAGAAGCTCCTGAGATACATGAAGCTCTGCAGGTTACGTTACTTTGGGCGTCATTGAAGGCCAAGTAGAAGCTGGATTGAGACAGCTGGGTTACACGAGACCGAGGGCGTTGGAGAAAGCTGACCCGTCTGTGCAGCCAACCATCACAAAGGGCCTCGATAAATAAACAAACACTTTCCTATCAAGCTGCCGGGGGGATTGTTTATGGGTGTTTAGTGGTGAGCTTAAGGGCAGATGGTTTTGGGTGCGTCACTGATCCTACACACACTCATCCATCAGTACAAGGACATCTCAAGTGTGTGTGTGTGTGTGTGTGTGTGTGTGTGTGTGTGTGTTGTAGGGAGGTCCAGTATAGGGAGAATGATGTAATGGTAAATACTGGTGATGGTCATTGGGTGTAACAGCGCACACACACACACACACACACACACACACGTTCTGCTTGAGAATATGGGATCAACCTCACCAAAAGTATTGGGACGCCCAATAGTGTTTGGGACACATCAATCTCTGACCGGTTGAGGTGCCTGGACGGGGGGCAGCTCTCTGTGTGACCCTGTTCCTGGTAGGTGAAAAGAAGCGATCCACCTGATTCGGAGGGGGAAGCAACGAGAGAGAAATAAGGTCCTATTGGCTATGACTAGACTGGTTGAAAAGGGGGATAAATAAATATAATAAGAAGGTGATTTCCAGGGCTTTGGGACTCCAGCGAACTACAGTGAGAGTCAGTCTTCCCACAAATTAACCAAAGTTCCTCCACTAGCTCCTCCAATAGCCAGAAAAGAACCCAGATGTGGGCAGTGGTAGCTCAGAGGTTAAGGTACTGGACTAGTAATCAGAAGGTTGTCAGTTTAAGCCCCACCACTGCCAGGTTACAACCGTTGGGCCCTTAAGCAAGACCCTTAACCCTCAATTGCATCTGCTAATGCTCCATGTGTAGATGAACATCTAGGGAAGTCATCTAGCACCTTGCTCCCCTCATCAAGAGCTAAAACATGGTGATGAAGCTACTCCAGCATGGTACCACCAAAGATCTGAAGAGCAGGCTCTCCTCTGAAGGAACCTGAGGAACTTACCAAGGGTTCTGGAGCAGCCTGGTCCACGTAGTTCCTGGCCCAAACCTCTTCAAACTCGGAACATCTAAATGAAACAGTCCTGCTAAGAAGAGCTGGTCAAACCAGATAGAACTGTTTCCAGTCGCTCTTCTGAGAAGCTTCTCACGAGACTCAGTATTTGTATACACCGACTAGGCATAACATTATGACCACCTCCATGTTTCTACACCCACTGTCCATTTTATCAGCTCCACTTTCCATATAGAAGCACTTTGTAGCTCTACAATTACTGACTGTAGTCCATCTGTTTCTCTACATGCTTTGTTACCCCCTTTCATGATGTTCTTCAATGGTCAGGACCCCCACAGGACCACCACAGAGCAGGTATTATTTAGGTGGTGGATCATTCAGCACTGCAGTGACACTGACATGGTGGTGGTGTGTTAGTGTGTGTTGTGCTGGTATGAGTGGATCAGACACAGCAGCGCTGCTGGAGTTTTTAAACACCTCACTGTCACTGCTGGACTCAGAATCGTCCACAAACCAAAAACATCCAGCCAACAGCCCCCCGTGGGCAGCGTCCTGTGACCACTGATGAAGGTCTAGAAGATGAGCGACTCAAACAGCAGCAATAGATGAGCGATCGTCTCTGACTTTACATCTACAAGGTGGACCGACTAGGTAGGAGCGTCTAATAGAGTGGACAGTGAGTGGACACAGTATTTAAAAACTCCAGCAGCGCTGCTGTGTCTGATCCACTCATACTAGCACAACACACACTAACACACCACCACCATGTCAGTGTCACTGCAGTGCTGAGAATCATCCACCACCTAAATAATACCTGCTCTGTGGTGGTCCTGTGGGGGTCCTGACCATTGAAGAACAGGGTGAAAGGGGGTAACAAAGCATGTAGAGAAACAGATGGACTACAGTCAGTAATTGTAGAACTACAAAGTGCTTCTATATGGTAAGTGGAGCTGATCAAATGGACAGTGAGTGTAGAAACAAGGAGGTGGTTGAGCTATAACTCGTGACTCTGTATGAATCCACCACCAGCTGGGGAACAGAAGAGGATGCTGGCGTTGGTCTCCGGCTCTCCTGGGCCAGCGCATGGGTGGTGCAAGCAGCAGAGTGATCGTAAAAGGGATTCGGAAATGACTAAATGGGTTAGTCAGAACGTTAGCATGCGCTCCCGCTGTCCTGGCTCCAGTCTGATGGAACGTCAGTGCGATGGCGTGACTGCAGAACCCAGAGCAGAACCCAGAGCTTCAGTCTCTCAGTGATCTCATCAGTAAAGCATCACCAGAGTAATAACAGTGATTACAGGAGCATCTGAGCGCGCGTCGTTAGGGTTAACGAGCTGCTCGTTAGCACGACATGTGGATGTGATTAAAGCAGCAGATCTCACACGATCACAACACGCGCAAAACTCATGAGCTAATGAACAACCAATCCACCTTCTGCAATTAACAGTAACCAATACACTCAGTATACGGCCCCTTCTAATTATTACATTCATGAGTTTCAGCCACAGCAGTCGAAATCCTATGCCCTTGAATTGTCTAACAGTTTAGGGAAGGACCTTTGCTGTTCCTCTATAAAGACGTGAAGAAAAGTCCTGACCTCAGTCCCACTCAACAGCTCTGGGATGAACCGGAACATCAACTGAGAAACATCAGCGCCCAGCCATAGAAAATGATAACATTTTGACTCAATGGGCACAAATTCCCATGAACACACACGCTCCAAAGTCCTGTGAGAAGCTTCTCAGAAGAGCGGCTGTTGTTCTATTTTAATACGGTTTGTATTTGGAACTGGACGTCCGACAAGCTCACGGTCAGGCGTCCGAATACTTTCGACCACTATTATGTTCTACGAGATCCACGTTTAGAGCATTGTTAGCATTAGCAGCGATTCCTGTGTTGTAACTGTCAGTAAAATTAATGTTTTGTAAATTAATATTTTTTTTATTTATTAGATTTTATTTATTTATTTTTATTGGGTTGTTTATATTTTTAATTATTTATTCATTTTTTTATTTATTTGTTTTTATTTATTTGTTTTTATTTATTTATTTTTATTTATTAGTTTTTTAATTAATTAATTAATTTTTATTTATTTGCTTGCATTTTTTGTTTTCATTTTTAATTATTTGTTTGTATTTAATTATTTGTATTTATTTGTTTTTATTTATTTGTTTTTATGTAGTTATTTATTTGTTTAAATTTTTATTTTTTGTCTTTATTTATTTTTATTTTGTTTATTTGCTTTTATTTATTTATTTTTATTTATTGCTTTCTTTTTATGTATTTGTTTTTATTTATTTATTTGTCTATTTATTTATCTTTTATTTGTCTTTATTTGTTTGTTTTTATTTATTCATTTTAATTTGTCTTTATTTGTTTGTTTTTATTAATTTATTTTTATTAATAATTTTTTTTAATTATTTGTCTTTGTTTGTTTATATTTATTTATTTATTTTTATTTTTTTGTTTTTATTTATTTATTTATTTAGTATTTATTTATTTTGTTTCATGGTTGGGCTCTGAGTCTCCGCACCAGACGTCAGGGTTCTGTATATGATAAGAGAGTAGAACTGTACCAGGGGGCGCTTGGTGGCGTTTGTTGTGTCTCCTGTACGACGTTGGCGCTTAGATCCCGTTTGAGCGACCAGCTGTCGGCTGGTACGTAGAGTAGCGCTGTGCCCGGCTGTACGTGTTTATCTGCTGCCCGTGCCAACACCCTCACCAGACAGTAGGGGTCGCTGTTACAGTGTGTCACTACCGAACCCTGTCGGACCCGCCCTCACCTGCAGGTGGCATCGCTGAGACCCGAAACCCCGGAGCTACAAATGCTAAACATGCTAATCATGAAGGTAATTCTGTGTGTTTACAGACATTAACGAGTGTGAGATCGGAGCTCATAACTGCAACAGACATGCAACCTGCACCAACATGGCCGGCAGCTTCAAATGCAGCTGTGCACCGGGGTGGATCGGAGACGGGATCGTGTGCACAGGTAACACACACACACACACACACATACATACACACACACACACACACACACACACACACACACACTTCTTCTAGTCTTCTACTGACAATGGTATGGTTACTGTGTTTGAGCCTGATCCTGATGTGTGTGTGTGTGTGTGTGTGTTGCAGATCTGGACGAGTGCACTAACGGCTCACACCAGTGCAGCTCTAATGCAGTGTGTAAGAACACCATGGGCTCGTACCGCTGCATCTGTAAGGAAGGATTTACTGGGGACGGTTTCTTCTGTACAGGTACCCACATTAACACTCGTAGAATTTATGTACGACTGTTACCTGTGCAGCGGCGGACTGTGTTAAGTCACGACGGTATTCCGGAGTACTCCTGATTCCCATGTGGCTGCATTTATAATGGTTTCTCATGCATGATCAACAGTGCTTACACAAACAATGTGTGTGTGTGTGTGTGTGTGTGTGTTACAGACGAGGACGAGTGTGCGGAGAACGTGAACCTGTGTGAGAACGGTCACTGTCTGAACGTTGTTGGAGGTTACAGGTGTGAGTGTGATATGGGCTTCATGAAAACACAAGACGGACAAGCATGTAAAGGTACAGACCAACCCTGTCTGTCTGCCTGTCTGTCTGTTTGTTTATTTTTCTATCTGTCTATATTTCTGTCTGTCTATTTATATTTCTGTCTGTATGTCTCTATTTCTGTCTGTCTATATTTCTGTCTCTCTGTCTATACTTCTGTCCGTCTGTATTTCTGTCTGTCTATATTTTTGTCTGTCTGTATTTCTGTCTGTCTATGTTTTTGTCTTTCTATATTTCTGTCCGACTATTTCTGTCTATATTTCTGTCTGTCTGTATTTCTGCCTGTCTGTATTTCTGCCTGGCTGTCTATCTATCTTTAGCTGTCTCTCTGTATTTCTGTCTGTCTATCTGTATCTGTCTGTATTTTTTTCTGTTTATCTCTCTCTGTCTGTGTCTTTGTTTTTCTGTCTGTCTCTCTGTCTCTGTCTGTCTCTTTCTGTATTTCTGTCTTTTTGTTTGTCTGCCTGTCTGTCTATATTTCTGTCTATTTTTGTCTGTCTGTATTTTTTATCTGTCTGTATTTCTGTCTTTCTGTATTTCCGTCTGTCTGAATTTCTGTCTGTCTTTCTGTCTATATTTCTGTTTATCTCTGCCTGTATTTCTGTCTGCCTGTAATTTTGTCTGTAGTTCTGTCTGTCTGTCTATATATCTGTCTATTTCTGTCTGTCTGTATTTCTGTCTGTCTGTCTATAGTTCTGTATTTATTGTGGTGAGCCACAGCCCATTATTGCTTGTATAGTCTGATCCTTTAAGGCAGTCAGTCCACCTACTGGCATGCTTTCAGAAGATGGGAAGTAAAGCAGAGTACTCAGAGGAACCCATGTGGACCAGCGGAGAACATCGGAAACATCTCACAGACCAGAGAGTAGCTGAGGATGACTGAATTCTGGTCTCCAAGTTGGCAGCCTGGTCTGATATTTGGCCCCTTTACCCGCTGTGCCATCATGTTTCCATGGTTACAGGAGTGAGTCTGTTGGTACACAGTGAGAGGGAAACACTCAGACATGCTGGTGTTGGTATTTATCACATTAGTTTTTATTAAGTGAAGAGATTTGTGGGTTTTATACTCATGGTTCAGATCGTTTGGGTTCGGATGGTGTTGAAGGCTGGCGCTCGACCACGTCGTGTTTCATTACTGAGTTTTTGTTTTATTTAAATGATTGATTGTGTTTGAGGGTCACGTCGTGTTTAGATTTCTGCTACGTGACTTCATTTCTCCGTCAGGGTCTCCCGCCTTTCTCCACCGGGTTCTGACTGTCTGTCTGTCTGTCTGTCTGTCTTTATTTATTTCTGCATTTCCCTCTGTCTGTATTTCTGTCTGTCTGTGTCTCTCTCTCTGTCTGTATTTCTGTCTGTGTCTCTCTGCCTCTGTCTGTCTATATTTCTATCTGTTTGTCTGTCTGTCTATATTTCGGTCTGTCTGTATTTCTTTCTGGATGTCAATATTTTTGTCTATATTTTTATATATATTTCTGTCTGTATTTCCGTCTGTCTGTGTATTTCTTTCTGTATTTCTGTCTGTTTGTCTGTATTTCTGTCTGTCTGACTGTATGTATATATTTTTGTCTGTATTTCTCTCTTTCTATATTTGTCTGTCTGTATGTCTGCATTTATGTCTGTCTATTATTCTGTCTGTTTTCCTGTTTGTCTGTCTGTATATATTTCTGCATTTCTTGTCTCTCGTCTGTATTTCTGTCTGTCTGTGTCCGTTTTTCTGTCTGTCTGTATTTCTGTCTGCCTGTCTGTCTGTCTGCTTATATATCTGTCTATATTTTAAATGATTGTGTTTGAGGGTCACGTTGTGTTTAGATTTCTGCTACGTGACTCCGTTTCTTAATCAGGGTCTCCCGCCTTTCTCCACCGGGTTCTGACCTACATGTACGTGTTTAGATCTGCGCTGCAACAAGTTTAGGGCAAAATGGCTAAAAAATCAGCAACAGAATCACTTGATAATGAGTTTAATTGTTGATAAGTTGACGTATTTTACAAGATGAGTGTTGGATGGATGTTTTGGCATGCTGCTAGGCGTGTGCTGCTACAAATATTCTATTAAACGGCTATAAACTAATAAATATTTATGATCTGCCAAAACACGACACAATCCAAACACTCGGTCAGAGTAAAACCCCTGAAACCAGCACTGCTGCTGCTGCTGCTTCTGGAACGTACTGGCCTTCATAGGGAACACAACAAAGTGCTGCTGGTGGGTGGACAGTTAGAAACAGAAAGCTTCCAGATGCTGCTGGCTTTATACTTTCGGTTCCCAACAACACTGCTGCACCTGTTATACTCCTACCACACACACCACCATGTCAGTACCACAGTTAGTTTCAGTGCAGTGCTGAGAACGATCCATTAACCAAATGTCATCTGGTCAGTCAGGGCCAACAGATGAGCTACAGTCAGTAATTGTATACACTCGCCTTGCTACTGAAGTGCGAGGTGAAGCCCCACATCTGCAAGAATTGAAAACCAACCCAAGAGCAAGCCACAAACTTTTCAGGACACTCAAATAAACTGTATATGGTGGCCAAAATAACGGAAACCAAGTAAGCCGCCAACGGAGAGAGTGGACAGTACAGGAACAGAGCAGAACTGAGACCTTGCACTGCACAAGGGTTCCACTCTGGAAACAGGGGTGTCATGCCATCTCTGGGGTAATCCGGTATCCAAGGGTGGTTCTGATGTGAGGCCCAAAAACAACCCAACACAGAGTGAGTTCTGAGGAATCGCACACCAGCAGACAACCGGACCGGTATCAAGGCTTTAAAGAAATTGCAGGTTTGCCAACAAAGGAGCTAGCAAGTCTGTGCAAGATGAACCGTGATGAATAGAAACACCTCCACCTGGAGCGAATGAACAGGTGTCAATCATCTGCACCTCCGTGCCCCCTCTGCTGGCCATAAATGAAAAGGCAGAAGGACGTGATTCGATAAACGAGCCGCACCGCTGATTGGTGGTCTCGTTAGACACACAAGAGTTCTGGATATTTGTTCCTAATAAAGTGCTCTCTCTCTCTCTGTGTGTGTGTGTGTGTGTGTGTGTGTGTGTGTGTGTGTGTGTGTGTGTGTGTGTGTGTGTTTCAGACGTTGATGAATGTTTGTTTGCTGATGTCTGTGTGAACGGGCGGTGCCGGAACCTCCCCGGTCTGTTAAGGTGTGATTGCAATGTCGGCTACGAACTGGACCGCAGTGGATTAAACTGTACAGGTAATTACAGACTATTTACTACCAGTACATTGGTGTTACCTGTCAAAGAAAAGGTAGGGAGGGTAGGTAACACCTATATCACCCATGTAAAAAATGTCTGTCTCTCTCTCTGTCTCTCTCTCTCAGATGTGAACGAGTGTGCCGACCCCACCGCCTGTATCAGCGGGTTCTGTGTGAACACTGCAGGTAGCTACATCTGTAACTGCCCCCCGGACTTCCAGCTCAACCCCACAGGAGTCGGCTGTGTAGGTGAGACTCCAAAACCACTTTATTATTTACTACCGCTAAAACGCTAAGAATCCTTATGCTAACAGTGTTAGATTAACCCCAAGTATTTAAACAAGTATTTAAGTCCATTTTAACCTTTCCCCCGTGCTTCCATTGACGGGGAAAACATCATATTCATCATATTCCATGAGACTCGTCCTAACCATGCCTGACCTCGTCCCTCAGCCTGTCCATGACCATCACAAACAAGCAAGGACTCCGAGCTGACCCTTGTTGCAGCCCATCTCTGGCCTTCTATACTTCTCCATCAATCAAACATCACGTCTGTGGTGCACTTTGCTAACATAAAAACAACATTACTGCTCAGAGATCCTCACCTTACTTCTCAACCTAGCTTCCATCACTCTTTCCTAGACCTTCGTGCTGAGGCTGTTCGACTTTATGCCTCAGTAGTGGCTGCAGCTCTGCATCACCCTTGGAACCATTACGCTTCTTCTGCTTTCCTCAGACATCCTCTCGTATTCCAAAAAGTTGTTAAACAATCTCACTGCCGTCTCTCTTAAACATCCCCACGCCTCTGTTTATATGTCATCTGGGCCAACTGCCCTTCTACTCTCCATCCTTTTTCACCAAAAGAACCCTGGTTCTTGTTCTTGAACCGGTTCTGTTTGGGTGTTTTGTAGAGAACCGACCTGCGTTTCCACCATTTTTTGGGAACCAAGCCTGCGCCATCAACGGTGGGAGCTACATAAAGAAAGTAAAGAGTAACATGATGGTGGAGCGTGTAGATTATCTGTGGGGATTTGTGCTGCTGTTACAGATGTTGGTTTTTATGTAAAAATCATCGATCAGCTGACGGCGATAAGAAGCTTCGCTCTCACCGTGACCCTCGGCGCAGCGATTTTACAGACTCTCATGTGAAAGCGTCCAAACCTCGACACTGTGACACGCCCACCCATGACGTCACGGATCGTGCTGAAAAGCCCAGTATACTGTGGTGCCAGAAACATGCAGAACCGGTTCAAAATCAAGCTCACAGAACCGGAACCATCGGTGCATCGGTGGAAAAGGGGGTTTATCTCTAGTTCATCCAACCTTCTGTCTATCTCATTTTCTTCAGTCATCAGCTTTTTACCTTTTCCTCTGCTCATTTATCAGCACATTCTCATCTGCATGCTTTTTCGTTCTCACCTGCTGTATATCCCTGCCATCGGTACAGGTCATGTTCACCTCCCTTAGTGTCCAACTTCTCCTACAGCTTGCCATACGTCTTTCCTTTGCCTTACACAGCATCTCCTTGTCCTGTCTTTGGAGATCCCAATTCTTTTTCACCAATAGCTTCTTTCTTAAACCCTCATGACCCCACTAAGTCTCTTTTTCTTCATGCCAAGTGTCTGATTCCTTCACCACTTTTGCAGGCGTTGCCCGGTTGTCTAGCTCATTCTCTCCATCACCCAGCACCTGTCTTACCTCTCCTATAGATTTAATGTTGCAGTCTTTATCCTTTAACCTCAGCCATCTGTCGTTGTTACCCCTCCCTGTTGACCAGGCCTGTTGACCAGCACTAAGAGTGCACTGATACGTGCCCCCAGTGGTTATCCACCCTTTACTCTTGGTTTCAGACACCCGCTCCGGTAACTGCTATCTGGACGTGCGTTCCCGTGGCGACTCCGCCGAAAGTTTGGACTGTTCCAATGAGATCGGAGTGGGCGTGTCCAAAGCCTCCTGCTGCTGCTCATTAGGAAAAGGCTGGGGAACTCCGTGTGAGGCCTGTCCACTACTCAACTCCTGTGAGTCACACATACACACACACAAACACACATGTACACAAGCACACATGTACACACACATGTACACACACATACACAAACTCACATGTACACACACACATGTACACACACGTGCACAAACACAAATCTACACACTCTCAAACTCATTTACTGACATGACAAATAGTACACACAAGTACACAAACACACATGTACACATTTAGGCACATACATATGTGCACATACACACATCTACACACTCTAGTACACACAAATACGGAAACACACATGTACACACACAAGCTCAAATGTACAAACTCTGGTACACACATCTACACACTAGTACACACAAATACAGTAACACACACATACACAAACTCACATGTACAAACTCTGGTACACATATACACAAACACACATGTACACACTACTACACACACAAACATACATGTACACACACAGATAAACAATGTACACACTACTACTCACAAACATGCATGTACACATTCTAATACACACACACACACACACATGTACACACACTGTACTAACTCACATGTATAAACTGTGGTACACACACATCCACAAACACACATCTACACATTCTAGTACACACACAAACACACGTACACACTACTACACACACATGTACACACTACTACTACACACACAAATAACCACACGTACACACTACTACACACAAACATACATGTACACATTCTGATACACACGTACACAAACACACATGTACACACTGCTACACACACAAACACACATGTACACACCCTAGTACACACAAATAGAGAAACACATATGTACTGACATGTAAACTAACTCACGTGTACAAATTCTGGTACACACGTCCACAAACACACATAAAAACACTATATCACACACACAAACACACAAGTACACACTCTGGTACACACATCTAAAAACACACATGTACACACTATTACACATACAAACACATATCTACACACTAGTACACACAAATACAATAACACACATGTACACACAACTACACACACAATCACACATGTACACACTAGTACACACAAATACAGTAACACACATGTACACACACATATACACATGCACCAGTACACATGTACACATTCTGATACATGCACATGTACACAAACACACATCTACACACTAGTACACACAAATACAGTAACACACATACACAAACTCACATATACACACTATTACACACGCATGAACACATATGTACACACTACTACACACAAACATACATGTACACATTCTGATACACACACATGTACACAAACACACATCTGCACACTCTAGTACATACACATACAGTAACACCCATGTACACACACACACAAACACACATGTACACACACACTACACACAAATAAACACACATCTACACGACACACATAAACACACTACTACACACTACTGCACACACATGTACACATTATAACACACAAACACACATCTACACACTCTAGTACACATAAATAGAGAAACACATATGTACACACTACTACATACACACACACACACACACACACACTGGAACTGTTTGCTGTTGACTGAGGTGTAAGTGTGTATAATGAGGTGTGTGTTTTGTTTATTGCAGCCGAGTATAAATCTCTGTGTCCCGGTGGAGAGGGGTTCAGACCAAACCCCATTACTGTTATAATGGAGGGTAAGTACACACACACACACACACACACACACAAACACACACACTTCTGCAGGAGTTCTGACACCTCTGGTGAAACGTCATGTTATGTTGAGTAATCAGATCCTGTAGAGTGAAGACATTCCTGCACTGTGACTCTTTATTTGTTAATGTATTTATATTTGGCGGAACCACCTGACCTTAACATGTAGGCGGGGTTTAGAGCTAGGGTTAGAACTCTACAACATGTCTAAATAGTTCTGCACCAGGTTCCCCGGGCTCACGTTTCCAAAATATGGTCACGTGATCTCTTCTGATGGTCCGATTCAACGACCACTGCATCACGTCCAGCGTAAACACTCCCACGTTAAACCTCTTGTCCGTCTGTGCATCTACTGTCTTTGTGCTGGGTGGAATGGGGACAGCGACTGAGATTAAAGCCCTCGTTTGTAACCCGTTTATTTCCTCTGTGGTTGTTCCTCAGACATTAACGAATGTCAGGAGTTACCGGGTCTGTGTCAGGGAGGAAACTGCATCAACACCTTCGGCAGCTTCCAGTGTGAATGTCCTCGAGGATTCGCTCTGAATGAAGATACCAGAGTGTGTGAAGGTAAAACACACACACACACAATTTGGTCATTTCCAAGTCCCTTTGCTACATGTAGGAGCCTCTTAACACCCAGGAAGGACGCCAGGTAGCACACAATAGTTCTCTAACTTCTTCTGACCAGTGTAGCCTCGAGATGTGTGAAGGATCACGCTACGTTCTCCGTTCTTCTCCTCCTTCAAATTCAACTTGGGTCGGTAATATGTGTAAGTATGTGGCCACCACTACACTCTCTGTTCCCGTCCTCCTCTCGAACCCTTGCCCTGACCAGACAGCACTCCAGCAGTGGCAGGAAGGTGATTCTTCTTCTGGTCTTTGCTTCTTCTGACATTGTCAGTCGTGTCTGTAGAGCTCTTGGCCAGTCTGGTAGCACCACTGGCACTCAAACCCAAGGTTTCAAGGTGGTGCGCCAACTGAGCTCCCAGCATTTTACCCCAATCTAGTCGTATCAAATTACCCAGATTAAAAATCTCTTCCACTGCTGCAGACCCCGACCGTGTCCAAGGAGGACCACTTCTTTTCCCCTGCACGAGGCGAGTACACACAGTCTCTGTGCAGCACCTCGGCCAGCCAGCAGCGATCAGGAATCGTTTCCACCCTCCCACCCTCAGACACTGAGCTGGAGGTTTTGAGCTTGTTAAAAGGCATTTTGTTTTGCATTGTTTTGTTAGAGAGCTGATCGAGCCTGCAGGCAGCCTTCACTAGCACGTCAGGGTGATTCAGAGTGTGTTCAGGTTCACCAAGAAATGTAATTCTGTGTAATTAATAGTAGTATTTAATAATAAATATCTACTGCTAGCAGCTGGTGCTCTTGCTCTTTCCATTGGTCAAACGTCAGAGACCAGGAGTCCCCGAGAGTCACCGGGAGTTCAGGGGCCACGTCTATCAAATGCGCTAACCCACGCCCACAAGGACCAAGGTTCAAGTGGACCTGGTCAGGCGCTCTACAGACACTGAGGACAGTGAGGGCCAATGCAGCGCCGGCACTTACTGCCTTGTTTTTGTGTTGGTGCTGCATCTGTGCCGAAGGACACGAACGCGCTGGGGAATTAGAACAAGGAAAACAAATAAAAATATTTATCTTGTTGATCTTTTAACCACATAAAGTCGTTTGTTCTTGGATTGACGACGTTTAATGAACAAATGCTGCAGCAAACAGGAGCATCAATCTCCACCAGTGACAGAAACGCCTGTGAGATCCTGGTGGGACCAATGAAAAAGGAAAAATAATAACGTGTGTGTTTTTACCCCACTAAAAACTCTATTTACTGTTACAAAGTGCCACTTCCTGTTTGTGCTGATGTTATGAGGTGCTGTATGGTGTCACACCATGAAGACGCCGCCGTTAAACCTTTACTGCTGTTGTAATTAAGCGGTTTGGAACATCAGTATTTACACACTTACACACTTACGCAAAGAAACCAATTCACCGCTTATGAATGCTGGGTTTCTTCCAAAATAATTAGGACAGCGGGGAAAACACACTCATTTGTGAGTTCGGATCCACCGTGTGGCCAAAAGCATGTGGACACACAAACAATGTGGTGTTTTAGTGCTGGCTGCCACTTTACAGACGTCACAGCCTATTATCTTCTGGAACAGCCTTCCACGACATTTAGACACGGTGAGAACATGCAAACTCCACCTGGGAATCGAACCCAGGACTTTCTTGCTACCCACTGAGCCACGGCACCATCGTACTGTAAAGCAGCAGAACTAAATTTGCACTCTGTGTGTGTGTTTAGATGTGGACGAGTGTGAGAGACCTGGGATCTGTGGTCCTGGTCAGTGCTACAACACCATCGGAAACTACACCTGCATCTGTCCTCCAGATTACATGCAGGTCAATGGAGGAAACAACTGCATGGGTAAATACCACACACACACACACACACACACACACACACAATGTATGTATGTTAAACAGGTGGCACAGCGGTAAAACACACTAGCACGCCAGAGCTGATATCTCAAACTCGGTTCGATTCTCAGCTTTGCTACCGGCAGGCTGGGCGCCCACAGGAACAATGATTGTCTTGTTGTACAGGGATCTCATAACTGATACAATTACGACCTCTGCTGGAGAGGAACATCAGTAGCGAGGAAGCGTAATACAGTCGGGTAATTGGCTATGACTAGATTGGGATCATTCTCAGCACTGCAGTGACACTGACATGGTGGTGGTGTGTTAGTGTGTGTTGTGCTGGTATGAGTGGATCAGACACAGCAGCGCTGCTGGAGTTTTTAAACACCGTGTCCACTCACTGTCCACTCTATTAGACGCTCCTACCTAGTCGGTCCACCTTGTAGATGTAAAGTCAGAGACGATCGCTCATCTATTGCTGCTGTTTGAGTCGCTCATCTTCTAGACCTTCATCAGTGGTCACAGGACGCTGCCCACGGGGCGCTGTTGGCTGGATGTTTTTGGTTGGCGGACGATTCTCAGTCCAGCAGTGACAGTGAGGTGTTTAAAAACTCCAGCAGCGCTGCTGTGTCTGATCCACTCATACCAGCACAACACACACTAACACACCACCACCATGTCAGTGTCACTGCAGTTCTGAGAATCATCCACCACCTAAATAATACCTGCTCTGTGGGGGTCCTGTGGTGGTCCTGACCATTGAAGAACAGCATGAAAGGGGGTAACAAAGTATGTAGAGAAACAGATGGACTACAGTCAGTAATTGTAGAACTACAAAGTGCTTCTATATGGTAAGTGGAGCTGATAAAATGGACAGTGAGTGTAGAAACAAGGAGGTGGTTTTAATGTTATGGCTGATCAGTGTATATACAAAGGTGTGTGTGTCCCCATAACGAGTCCGGTTCCTCACCTCTGGTCACTGTCGCCGTGCAGAAGTTGATCGACAATTTAGTTTTATTTTAGATGGGTGTTTTGATCCTTGTGAGTGTTTTGGGGGAGATGGGAAGGAGGCGTGTTGCCCGGAAAGAATCTGGAAGTTTTTTTCCAGACGGTGACCGGAGGTGGGATTGAACCCAAAACGCTGAAGCTCCGTACCCAGCTGTACCATCGATCCTCTCTACTTTCAAATGAATAAGAAAGGGTTTAGATGTAGACATGTTTAGTTTGGTGTCAGTCACAGTGTGTGTGTGTGTGTGTGCGTGCAGATATGAGGCGGAGTCTGTGTTACAGAAACTATTACCCCGAGAACGCCACGTGCGACGGCGAGCTCACGTTCAACATGACGAAGAAAATGTGCTGCTGCTCCTACAACATCGGCCGAGCCTGGAACAAACCGTGTGAACTGTGTCCTACACCCAGCACCAGTGAGTCTCACACACACACACTGCATCTTCATATACCTCATACCCTCCACGTGTCCAATCTGGGTCCTCTTCTCATCACCTTCGTATCAGTGTTGCGTTCCCACAAAGTGCCACGTGACTCGCAGTAGTAGCGGGAAGACACGCCGCCCAAGCTTCCCTCCTTCAAACACATCTGATTGTGTCTGTCTGGACACCCGGCCAGGTCGGCAGCTCTGCTGAGAGTTCCTACTGGCGAGTTCCGACACTCAGCAGTGGTGTGTTTGCACCCGGAAGTTCAAACCTTTGTTCCTTTGTACATAAAAACTCTATGTTTAGGAAGGAGATGCTTGTTGTGAAGATCCTCAGGTAGTCATGGAGTGTCCAGGAAGGGAGCTGGATAGTAAACACACACACACACCCACTCTGAACGTTAGCGTGATGGGATGTGTGTATAATCCTGAGAATGTGGGTCTCTGTTTCAGACGAGTTTGCAGTGCTGTGTGGAAGTGAAAGACCCGGGTTTGTCATCGATATCTACACTGGACAAGTGATCGGTAAAACACACACACACACACACACACACACCTCATTTATTAGCACAGCACTAGCAACTTAGACTGATTTGATGTTGTAGAACGTTCTGAGATGTTCTTTTTGTGGCACGGCCTCCTGATTCCTCTCTACTGATTACGACTGACGAGATCAGGCGACTCTTCTTTAGCTACTGTAATAGGGCTAATCAGTTAGCATCACAACCACGCAACGAGTGATGGAAGCCTCGGTCTGGTCAGTGAAGAAATCAGTGAAGAAACCAGCCTGGATGATGAAGAAAGAGGAAGAAAGACGCGGGTGGGGGTTTTAAGAACAAGAGCATCATCAGGAAACTGCTGAAAATCTCATGGATGAAGATGATCACCACTGAGCGAGTGCACGAGACGGCCAGAACAGAAGATGCTACTGAAGCACATAAAGTCATGCAGGTTATGTTCCATTGGGCATGTGAAGCCTGGACGCTGAAGATAAAGGAAGACACTTTTAGACTCCTGAAAATCTCCTGGAGGAAGATGATCACCACTGGAAGAGTGCACGAGACGTCCAGAACAGAAGAAGCTACTGAAGCACATAAAGTCCCGCGGTTATGTTCCTTTGGGCGTGTGAAGCCTGGATGCGGAAGATAGAATGCTGAAAATCTCCTGGAGGAAGATGATCACCACTGGACGAGTGCACGAGACGTCCAGAACAGGAAAGAAGGAACTAAAGAACATAAAGTCCAGCACGTTCTTCTACTTCCAGGGTGTGATGAGACACCCACATAACGCTGATGGACACAACGAAGATCTCAGAAGATGATGAAGACCAAGAAGAAGCTGAATGTGGTGAAGTCTGGAGGCTAAAGAAACAGGAAAATCTCACAGAGGAAGATGATCACCACTGAGCGAGTGCACGAGACGGCCAGAACAGAAGCTACTGAAGCACATTGAGTTGGGCATGATGAGGCACCCACATGACGGCATTGAAAGACTTGTGGAAGGACTCATCATGACATGAGTTGCTTTATCAGGGCTGACACGAGATAGCGAGGCTGGATGTAAAGCTTGCTTGACTGTGAAGAGTGACACCTATGTTCCGGAAGCTTCTGATTCACACCAGACCTGTTTTTTTTTGTTGTTGTTGTTGATTCTTAGATTACAGTTGAACATCTGGACAAATGTCCTGTCAGGTTGTGGGCTCTGTTTATATAGGCACAGAGAAGTCTCAAGCAGAGGAATTACAAGGCGCCTATAAGTGTGTGTGTGTGTGTGTGTGTGCAGATATCGACGAGTGCCGGGAGATCCCAGGAGTGTGTGAAAACGGAGTGTGTATCAACATGATCGGGAGTTTCCGCTGCGAGTGTCCGATGGGTTTCGTCTACAATGACCGACTGCTCATCTGTGAAGGTCAGTGCCAATGGTTTCAGTCCTGGTATCTAGTGGTTAAGGTACTGGACTAATAATCCAAAGGTCGCTGGTTCAATCCCCACTACCAGGTTGCTCCTGTTGGGCCCTTAAGCAAGGCCCTTAACCTTTAATTGCTTAGATAATATGCTGCCACAGTTCTGTAAGTCGCTTTGGATAAAAGCGTCCGCTAAATGCTGAAAAGGTAAATGCTGATGATTGATGCGCCGGTGCCTTCAGCATTTCAGATCATCTTATTTTAACTTGTAGCGAACAGCGCATTACTGCTAATCATGCTAATCAGGATGCATTGCTAGCTCAAGGCGTCTCTCCACAACGTACCAGAGAAACCGAGTCCGACCGTCATTCTGAAGCATCAGGTCCAAAATCCCAATCAGTCTGCTTGAAGAATGAAAGTGTTACACACAGATCCACCAGTGAGGGGTGGGTTCCCGGTGCAGGGTGTTCCTGTGTGTTCCTGACGTGTCGGTTCCTCCTAATGTTGAAAGGAGGAACCTGTTCTTGCCTGTTGCTCGACAATTCGCTCCAGGTGGACGGGTTTCTATCTATCACGGTTTCTTCCTCTCAGATTTGCCGGCTCTTCTGTCGGTAACCTGAATTTCTCCCGGAACCACAATGCCGAGCTTAATCCGATCTGGTCGTCCGCTGGTGCAGATGCTGCCTCTCTTTTATCTTCTCCTGGGAGGCCAGTCGGCCTTGTGGAACTCGATGAGCCCTGTTGAGCGATCTGCCCCACAGGTGGCAATTAAGGTCCTTTCCATTGTGGCCCCAAGTTTTTTTCAGTCCATGGCTTGTTCTGGGTTTCCTGTAGTTCCTCTTTTCTGAGAACTTGGTTGTCGCAGACACTCTGAGCAGCTTCCATATCGTGAGAACCAGTTCTCAGTTCTGCTCTGTCCCTGTTCGGTCCACTTTCTCCCGTCCGCCTCATTTATTTCAACCTTTTTCTTCTTTATTTGGGGCATTTTGGCTTCGGGTTTGTTCTACCTCGGTTAAACGTCCAGCAAATTGGGTTCGCTTTCATTTACCTGCTTCCTCAGTGGTGACATTTGTCCCCTTTCTGAAACAGCATATTGTTTATAGTGTGGCATGGTGTTCCTGTAGACACTTTAAGGTGAGTGATTGACGTTGATGGTAAAGTCTAAAATGACTGAGATTTACACTATATGGACAAAAGTATTGGGACGCCCCTTCTAATTACTGAATTCATGTGTTGCTAACATGTGATAAATCAATGATGTGCTTACAACTTGGCAGCAACAGTTAAGGGAAGGCTTGAAGAAAAGCTCAGTTTAAAAACCAAGAAACTCCAGTTGACCTCAGCCACACTCAACAGCTCTGGGATGAACCGGAACGTCAACTTTTGACTGAACTGGCACAAATTCCCATACACAGACACACTCCAAAGTCTTGTGAGAAGCTTCTCAGATGAGCGGTTGTTGTTCTTCCTGAGTTGATCACGTAGAGGTCACTCTGTCTTAATACCATCTGATTTGAAATGGGACGTCCAGCAAGCTCACAGTCAGGTGTCCAGATACTTTTGGTCATATAGCGTATATTGTACAGGCCACTGTTGTAGCTGTGTGTATGATGTACGTGTGTGTTTTTTCTTTACAGATATAGACGAGTGTCAGAACGGGCCGGTGTGTCAGCAGAACGCCGTGTGTCTGAACCTAGCCGGCGGATATCGCTGCGAGTGCGAGCGAGGGTACAGGCTCAGCCCCACCGGACAGTGTCTCGGTCAGTGTGTGGTCCAACGTCCAAAACAGGGGCAACTAATAATCTTAAAGCGTCCCATTAAAACGTAAAACGTGTGACTGAGCTTGATGTCAGGGCAGCTTTGGGCTCTGTTGACTAAACAGAAGAGAAACAGGAACTTAAATATCCAGACCAGGGCCAGTTCAGCAGTTCAGATCATTATTGTAACCAGTAGCGAACAGCTTGTTAATGCTAATCATGCTAATCAGGATGCATTGCTAGCTCAAGGCGTCTCTCCACAATGTACCAGAGAAACTGGAGCATCAGGTCCAAACTCCCAATCAGTTTGGTTGAAGAATGAAGTTTTACACACAGATCCACCAGTGAGGGGTCGGTACCCGGTCCAGGGTGTTCCTGTGTGTTCCTGGACCCGCTGAGACCCTGACCAAAACGTCATTACTGTATCTCAGCGTGGCTTTCCAGAGAGCCAGCCGACCGATAGCAGGTCTGCACATTTCAGCATCTCACCACCATCGGGTGCAAGTTCTTCAGAGAGGACGGTGAGGGACCATCAGCTCCACTTCTATTATAAATGCTCCACATGGACAAAAGTATTAGGACGCCCCCTCTAATCCATTAATCATCCAATCATAGTCCAGGAGAATGAAGACGACAGACCAATAGATGTCTCCAGATTGCCTGAATCTTTTCACAATATCAGGTCTGGTAGATGGTGAAAATGATGTCGGTTTGAACTGATCGACAATTCTCTCTCAGAGTTGTGCGCCCAGTGGTAAGGTACTAAACTAGTGGTCAAAAGGTTGCTGGTTCAAGCCCCATTCCTTCCAATATTGGACCCCTGAGCAAGACTTCTGATCCTCAGTTGCTGTGATAAGTCCATAACTGGTTGGTCGATGGTTTTTGATGCCACACTAGGTTCTGCATCGAGGCCTCCAAGACGGCTGGTGCGCTGGTAGCTTTCAAAACCTGTAACCGCTACCACCGCCAGAACCGAGCACTATAAACGTGTGGACCTTCTCAATGATTCAGCCTCAGATAAAGTACAGACGCAGAAACAAATGCTTTGCTTTGAACGTTCCGTACGCCTGTCTTTAAACTGTTGGTTTCCTCACACAGATCGTAACGAGTGTAACGAGAACCCCAGCGTGTGTAGCCCGGGTACGTGCATCGATCTGAAGGGAACGTATCGGTGCCTGTGTCCCAACGGCTACAAGTCGGCCGGGACTCCTCCCATGTGCATCGGTGAGTGTGTGTGTGTGTGTGATGATGTATCTCCAGATTATGGTGATGTGTGTGTGTGTGTGTGTGACCATGTGTGTAACTGTACGTGTGTGTGTGTGTGTGTGCTAGATGTTGATGAGTGTGAACGACAGCCATGTGGTAACGGAACCTGTAAGAACACTGTGGGTTCCTACACTTGCCTCTGCTACCCAGGATTCCAACTGTCTCACAACGACGACTGTATCGGTAACATACACACACACGCACACATTAAGTTACACACACTCATATTTACAGCCACAAATAGTCACACACATTCAGTTACACACGGTCACACACACACTGCAACATACAGTCATACTCAGTCACACACACATTCAGTTACACACACACACACACACTCATATTTACAGTTACACAGTCACAGACAGTCGCACACACAGCAACACACTCAGTCACATACAGACACACATTTAGTTACACACACACACACACACTCATTTAGTTATATACAAATAGTCAAACACACATTTATAGTTAGACACATACACACACATTTACAGTTTCATACACAGCCACACACATTTAGTTACACACTCAGATTTACAGTTACACGCAATCACAAGTACACACACTCAGTTACACACACAGTCACACACATTTAGTTACACACACATAAACACACATCTGTTTAATTATATACAAGTAGTCACACACGTTTATAGTTAGACAGTCACACACACTCAGTTACAGCCACAAATAGTCACACACACACATTCACACACAGTCTCATTTACAGTTACACACAATCACATGTAGTCACAAACACTTACAGTTACACACACATTCACACACACACAGCAACACAGTAAGTCACACAGTCACAAAGAGACACACTCATATTTAGTTATATACAGTCACACACACATTTACACTTACATACAGTCACTTACACACAGTCACACACATTTACAGTTACACACAATCACAAGTTGTCACACACACACACACACAACACCACAGTCACAGACAACAGTCACATACACACACTCATATTTAGTTATAAGTAGTCACACACACGTTTACAGTTACACACAGTCACAAAGTCACACACACGTTTACAGTTACACACAGTCACAAAGTCACACACACGTTTACAGTTAGTCACACATAGTCACACACACACACACAGCAACACAAAGTCACGCTGTCACTTACACAGTCACACACATTTATTTACACACACACACACTCATATCACACACATGTTTGTAGACACACACACACACATTTACAGTTACACAAAGTCACAAATAGTCACACACACACAGTTACACACAGCAACACAGTCACACTTTCACTTACAGTCACACACATTTACACACACACACTCATATCACACAAGTTTATAGACACAAACACACACACACATTTACAATTACACACAGTCATGAATAGTCACACACACACAGTTACACACACAGCAACACAGTCACGCTGTCACTTACACAGTCACACACATTTATCTACACACACACACTCATATCACACACATGTTTATAGACACAGTGAAACACACACAGGTTTACAGTAACACACAGTCCTGAGTGTGTATTGTGTATATCAGTGACGTGTGTATGTGTGTGTGTGTAGATGTGGACGAGTGTAGTTTACAGAGAGGACTGTGCCTGAATGGGAACTGCATCAACGTGGTGGGATCGTTTGTGTGCCTGTGTAACGACGGGTA